>NC_054485.1:69300229-69448996 GCF_017639515.1 Carcharodon carcharias
TCCCTCACACTATACTCCCGTTCCTCACAGTAGACTCCCGTCCCTCACACTGTACTCCCGTCCCTGACACTGTACTCCCGTCTCTCACACTGTACTCCCGTCACTCACACTGTACCCCGGTTCCTCTCACTGTACTCCTGTCTCTCACACTGTACTCCCGTCACTCACACTGTACCCCGGTTCCTCACACTGTACTCCCGTCCCATACACTGTACTCCCGTCTCTCACACTGTACTCCCGTCTCTCACGCTACACCCCGGTTCCTCACACTATACTTCCGTCCCTAACATTATACTCCAGTCCTTCACACTGTACTCCCGTCCCTCACACTGTACTCCCGTCCCTCACACTATATTCCTGTCCCTCACACTATATTCCTGTCCCTCACACTATACATCCGGCACACATGCTATACTCCCGACCCTCACACTATACTCACGTCCCTCACACTATACTCCCGTCTCTCACACTAAACCCCGGACCCTCACACTATACTACCGTTCCTCACACTATAACCGGTCCCTCACACTGTACTCCCGTCCCTCACCCTGTACTCCCGTCCCTCACACGGCACTCCCGTCTCTCACACTGTACACCCGTCTCTCACACTGTACACACGTCCCTCATGCTGTACTCCCGTCCCTCACATTGTACTCCCGTCCCTCACACTGTACTCCCGTCTCTCACACTGTACCCCGGTTCCTCACACTGTACTCCCGTCTCTCACACTGTACTCCCGTCACTCACACTGTACCCCGGGTCCTCACACTGTACTCCTGTCTCTCACACTGTACTCCCGTCACTCACACTGTACCCCGGTTCCTCACACTATACTTCCGTCCCTAACATTATACTCCTGTCCCACACACTATACTCCCGTCCCTCACACTGTACTCCCGTCCCTCACACTGTACTCCCGTCTCTCACAATGTACTCCCGTCCCTCACACTGTACTCGCGTCTCTCACACTATACTCCCGTCTCTCACACTGTACTCCCGTCTCTCACACTGTTCTCCCATCCCTCACACTATTCTCCCGTCCCTTACACTGTACCCCCGTCCCTCACACTGTTCTCCCATCCCTCACACTATTCTCCCGTCCCTTACACTGTACTCCCGTCTCTCACACTGTACTCCCGTCCCTCACACTGTACTCCCGTCCCTCACACTGTACTCCCGTCTCTCACACTGGACTCCCGTCCCTCACACTGTACTCCCGTCTCTCACACTATACTCCTAGCCCACACACTGTACTCCCGTCCCTCACACTATACTCCCGTCCCTCACGCTGTACTCCCGTCACTCGCACTAGACTCCCGTCCCTCGCACTAGACTCCCGTCCCTCGCACTAGACTCCCGTCCCTCACACTAGACTCCCGCCACTCACACTATACTCCCGTCCCTCACACTGTACTCCCGTCCCTCACACTGTACTCCCGTCTCTCACAATGTACTCCCGTCCCTCACACTGTACTCCAGTCTCTCACACTATACTCCTGTCTCCCACACTGTACTCCCGTCTCTCACACTGTTCTCCCGTCCCTCAAACTATTCTCCCGTCCCTTATACTGTACTCCCGTCCCTCACACTATACTCCCGTCTCTCACACTGTACTCCCGTCCCTCACACTATACTCCCGTCTCTCACACTGTACTCCCGTCCCTCACACTGTACTCCCGTCTCTCACACTGTGCTCCCGTCTCTCACACTGCACCCCGGTTCCTCACACTGTACTCCCGTCCCTCACACTGTACTCCTGTCACTCACACTGTACCCCGGTTCCTCACACTGTACTCCCGTCCCTCACAGTGTACTCCCGTCCCTCACAGTGTACTCCCGTCCCTCACACTGTACTCCCGTCTCTCACACTATACCCCGCTTCCTCACACTATACTCCCGTCCCTAACATTATACTCCCGTCCCTCAGACTATACTCCCATCCCTCACACTATACTCCCGTCCCTCACACTGTACTCCCGTCCCTCACACTGTACTCCCGTCTCTCACACTGTACTCCCGTCCCTCACACTGTACTCCCGTCTCTCACACAATACTCCCGGCCCACACACTGTACTCCCGTCCCTCACACTATACTCCCGTGCCTCACACTATACTCCCATCCCTCACACTGTACTCCCGTCCCTCACACTGTACATCGGATCCTCAAACTATTCACCCGTCTCTCACACTGTATTCCCGTCCCTCACTCTGAACTCCTGTCCCTCGCGCTGTACTCCCGTACCTCGCGCTGTACTTCCGTACCTCGCGCTGTACTCCCGTCCCTCACGCTGTACTCCCGTCACTCGCACTAGACTCCCATCCCTCGCACTAGACTCCCGTTCCTCGCACTAGACTCCCGTCCCTCACACTAGACTCCCGCCTCTCACACTGTACCCCCGTCCCTCACATGGTATTCCTGTCCCTCGCGCTGTACTCCTGTCCCTCGCGCTGTACTCCCGTCCCTCACGCTGTACTCCTGTCCCTTGCGCTGTATTCCCGTCCCTCACACTGTACTCCCGTCCCTCACACTATACTCCCGTTCCTCACAGTAGACTCCCGTCCCTCACACTGTACTCCCGTCCCTGACACTGTACTCCCGTCTCTCACACTGTACTCCCGTCACTCACACTGTACCCCGGTTCCTCACACTGTACTCCTGTCTCTCACACTGTACACCCGTCCCTCACACTGTACTCCCGTCCCTCAAACTGTACTCCCGTCCCTCACACTGTACTCCCGTCCCTCAAACTGTACTCCCGTCCCTCACACTGTACGCCAGTCCCTCACACTATATTCCTGTCCCTCACACTATACTCCTGTCCCTCATACTATACGCCAGTCCCTCACACTATATTCCTGTCCCTCACACTATATTCCTGTCCCTCACACTATACATCCGGCACACATGCTATACTCCCGACCCTCACACTATACTCACGTCCCTCACACTATACTCCTGTCTCTCACACTAAACCCCGGACCCTCACACTATACTACCGTTCCTCACACTATACCCGGTCCCTCACACTATACTCCCATCCCTCACACTGTACTCCCGTCCCTCACACTGTACTCCCGTCCCTCATACTGTATACCCGTCTCTCACACTGTACTCCCGTCCCTCACACTGTACTCCCGTCCCTCACACTGCACTCCCGTCTCTCACACTGTACACCCGTCTCTCACACTGTACACACGTCCCTCACACTGTACTCCCGTCCCTCACATTGTACTCCCGTCCCTCACACTGTACTCCCGTCTCTCACACTGTACTCCCGTCACTCACACTGTACCCCGGGTCCTCACACTGTACTCCTGTCTCTCACACTGTACTCCCGTCACTCACACTGTACCCCGGTTCCTCACACTATACTTCCGTCCCTAACATTATACTCCAGTCCCACACACTATACTCCCCTCCCTCACACTGTACTCCCGTCCCTCACACTGTACTCCCGTCTCTCACAATGTACTCCCGTCCCTCACACTGTACTCGCGTCTCTCACACTGTACTCCCGTCTCTCACACTGTTCTCCCATCCCTCACACTATTCTCCCGTCCCTTACACTGTACCCCCGTCCCTCACACTGTTCTCCCATCCCTCACACTATTCTCCCGTCCCTTACACTGTACTCCCGTCTCTCACACTGTACTCCCGTCCCTCACACTGTACTCCCGTCCCTCACACTGTACTCCTGTCACTCACACTGTACCCCGGTTCCTCACACTGTACTCCCGTCCCTCACACTGTACTCCCGTCCCTCACACTGTACTCCCGTCTCTCACACTATGCCCCGCTTCCTCACACTATACTCCCGTCCCTAACATTATACTCCCGTCCCTCACACTATACGCCCGTCCCTCACACTATACACCCGTCCCTCACACTGTACTCCCGTCTCTCACACTGGACTCCCGTCCCTCACACTGTACTCCCGTCTCTCACACTATACTCCTAGCCCACACACTGTACTCCCGTCCCTCACTATACTCCCGTCCCTCACGCTGTACTCCCGTCACTCGCACTAGACTCCCGTCCCTCGCACTAGACTCCCGTCGCTCGCACTAGACTCCCGTCCCTCACACTAGACTCCCGCCTCTCACACTATACTCCCGTCCCTCACACTGTACTCCCGTCCCTCACACTGTACTCCCGTCTCTCACAATGTACTCCCGTCCCTCACACTGTACTCCCGTCTCTCACACTATACTCCTGTCTCCCACACTGTACTCCCGTCTCTCACACTGTTCTCCCGTCCCTCAAACTATTCTCCCGTCCCTTATACTGCACTCCCGTCCCTCACACTATACTCCCGTCTCTCACACTGTACTCCCGTCCCTCACACTAAACCCCGGACCCTCACACTATACTACCATTCCTCACACTATAACCGGTCACTCACACTGTACTCCCGTCCCTCACCCTGTACTCCCGTCCCTCACACGGCACTCCCGTCTCTCACACTGTACACCCGTCTCTCACACTGTACACACGTCCCTCATGCTGTACTCCCGTCCCTCACATTGTACTCCCGTCCCTCACACTGTACTCCCGTCACTCACACTGTACCCCGGTTCCTCACACTATACTTCCGTCCCTAACATTATACTCCAGTCCCACACACTATACTCCCGTCCCTCACACTGTACTCCCGTCCCTCACACTGTACTCCCGTCTCTCACAATGTACTCCCGTCCCTCACACTGTACTCGCGTCTCTCACACTATACTCCCGTCTCTCACACTGTACTCCCGTCTCTCACACTGTTCTCCCATCCCTCACACTATTCTCCCGTCCCTTACACTGTACCCCCGTCCCTCACACTGTTCTCCCATCCCTCACACTATTCTCCCGTCCCTTACACTGTACTCCCGTCTCTCACACTGTACTCCCGTCCCTCACACTGTACTCCCGTCCCTCACACTGTACTCCCGTCTCTCACACTGGACTCCCGTCCCTCACACTGTACTCCCGTCTCTCACACTATACTCCTAGCCCACACACTGTACTCCCGTCCCTCACACTATACTCCCGTCCCTCACGCTGTACTCCCGTCACTCGCACTAGACTCCCGTCCCTCCCACTATACTCCCGTCCCTCACACTAGACTCCCGTCCCTCACACTAGACTCCCGCCTCTCACACTATACTCCCGTCCCTCACACTGTACTCCCGTCCCTCACACTGTACTCCCGTCTCTCACAATGTACTCCCGTCCCTCACACTGTACTCCAGTCTCTCACACTATACTCCTGTCTCCCACACTGTACTCCCGTCTCTCACACTGTTCTCCCGTCCCTCAAACTATTCTCCCGTCCCTTATACTGTACTCCCGTCCCTCACACTATACTCCCGTCTCTCACACTGTACTCCCGTCCCTCACACTATACTCCCGTCTCTCACACTGTACTCCCGTCCCTCACACTGTACTCCCGTCTCTCACACTGTGCTCCCGTCTCTCACACTGCACCCCGGTTCCTCACACTGTACTCCCGTCCCTCACACTGTACTCCTGTCACTCACACTGTACCCCGGTTCCTCACACTGTACTCCCGTCCCTCACAGTGTACTCCCGTCCCTCACAGTGTACTCCCGTCCCTCACACTGTACTCCCGTCTCTCACACTATACCCCGCTTCCTCACACTATACTCCCGTCCCTAACATTATACTCCCGTCCCTCAGACTATACTCCCATCCCTCACACTATACTCCCGTCCCTCACACTGTACTCCCGTCCCTCACACTGTACTCCCGTCTCTCACACTGTACTCCCGTCCCTCACACTGTACTCCCGTCTCTCACACAATACTCCCGGCCCACACACTGTACTCCCGTCCCTCACACTATACTCCCGTGCCTCACACTATACTCCCATCCCTCACACTGTACTCCCGTCCCTCACACTGTACATCGGATCCTCAAACTATTCACCCGTCTCTCACACTGTATTCCCGTCCCTCACTCTGAACTCCTGTCCCTCGCGCTGTACTCCCGTACCTCGCGCTGTACTTCCGTACCTCGCGCTGTACTCCCGTCCCTCACGCTGTACTCCCGTCACTCGCACTAGACTCCCATCCCTCGCACTAGACTCCCGTTCCTCGCACTAGACTCCCGTCCCTCACACTAGACTCCCGCCTCTCACACTGTACTCCCGTCCCTCACATGGTATTCCTGTCCCTCGCGCTGTACTCCTGTCCCTCGCGCTGTACTCCCGTCCCTCACGCTGTACTCCTGTCCCTTGCGCTGTATTCCCGTCCCTCACACTGTACTCCCGTCCCTCACACTATACTCCCGTTCCTCACAGTAGACTCCCGTCCCTCACACTGTACTCCCGTCCCTGACACTGTACTCCCGTCTCTCACACTGTACTCCCGTCACTCACACTGTACCCCGGTTCCTCACACTGTACTCCTGTCTCTCACACTGTACTCCCGTCACTCACACTGTACCCCGGTTCCTCACACTGTACTCCCGTCCCATACACTGTACTCTCGTCTCTCACACTGTACTCCCGTCCCTCACACTATATTCCTGTCCCTCACACTATATTCCTGTCCCTCACACTATACATCCGGCACACATGCTATACTCCCGACCCTCACACTATACTCACGTCCCTCACACTATACTCCCGTCTCTCACACTAAACCCCGGACCCTCACACTATACTACCGTTCCTCACACTATAACCGGTCCCTCACACTGTACTCCCGTCCCTCACACTGTACTCCCGTCCCTCACACTGCACTCCCGTCTCTCACACTGTACACCCGTCTCTCACACTGTACACACGTCCCTCACACTGTACTCCCGTCCCTCACATTGTACTCCCGTCCCTCACACTGTACTCCCGTCTCTCACACTGTACTCCCGTCACTCACACTGTACCCCGGTTCCTCACACTGTACTCCTGTCTCTCACACTGTACTCCCGTCACTCACACTGTACCCCGGTTCCTCACACTATACTTCCGTCACTAACATTATACTCCAGTCCCACACACTATACTCCCGTCCCTCACACTGTACTCCCGTCCCTCACACTGTACTCCCGTCTCTCACAATGTACTCCCGTCCCTCACACTGTACTCCCGTCACTCACACTGTTCTCCCATCACTCACACTATTCTCCCGTCCCTTACACTGTACACCCGTCCCTCACACTATACTCCCGTCTCTCACACTGTACTCCCGTCCCTCACACTGTACTCCTGTCCCTCACACTGTACTCCCGTCTCTCACACTGTACTCCCGTCTCTCACACTGTACCCCGGTTCCTCACACTGTACTCCCGTCCCTCACACTGTACTCCTGTCACTCACACTGTACCCCGGTTCCTCACACTGTACTCCCGTCCCTCACACTGTACTCCCGTCCCTCACACTGTACTCCCGTCTCTCACACTATGCCCCGCTTCCTCACACTATACTCCCGTCCCTAACATTATACTCCCGTCCCTCACACTATACTCCCGTCCCTCACACTATACTCCCGTCCCTCACACTGTACTCCCGTCTCTCACACTGGACTCCCGTCCCTCACACTGTACTCCCGTCTCTCACACTATACTCCCGGCCCACACACTGTACTCCCGTCCCTCACACTATACTCCCGTCCCTCACGCTGTACTCCCGTCACTCGCACTAGACTCCCGTCCCTCGCACTAGACTCCCGTCCCTCGCACTAGACTCCCGTCCCTCACACTAGACTCCCGCCTCTCACACTATACTCCCGTCCCACACACTGTACTCCCGTCCCTCACACTGTACTCCCGTCTCTCGCAATGTACTCCCGTCCCTCACACTGGACTCCCGTCTCTCACACTATACTCCCATCTCCCACACTGTACTCCCGTCTCTCACACTGTTCTCCCGTCCCTCACACTATTCTCCCGTCCCTTACACTGTACTCCCGTCCCTCACACTATACTCCCGTCTCTCACACTGTACTCCCGTCCCTCACACTATACTCCCGTCTCTCACACTGTACTCCCGTCTCTCACACTGTACTCCCGTCCCTCACACTGTACTCCCGTCTCTCACACTGTGCTCCCGTCTCTCACACTGTACCCCGATTCCTCACACTGTACTCCCGTCCCTCACACTGTACTCCTGTCACTCACACTGTACCCCGGTTCCTCACACTGTACTCCCGTCCCTCACACTGTACTCCCGTCCCTCACACTGTACTCCCGTCCCTCACACTATACTCCCGTTCCTCACACTAGACTCCCGTCCCTCACACTAGACTCCCGTCCCTCGCGCTGTACTCCCGTCTCTCACACTGTACTACCGTCTCTCACACTGTACTCCCGTCTCTCACACTGTACTTCCGTCCCTCACACTGTACCCCCGTCCCTCACACTGTACTGCCGTCCCTCACACGGTACTCCCGTCCCTCGCGCTGTACTCCCGTCACTCGCACTAGATTCCCGTCCCTCACACTAGACTCCCGCCTCTCACGCTGTACTCCCGTCACTCGCACTGTACTCCCGTCCCTCGCACTGTACTCCCGTCACTCGCACTATACACCTGTTCCTCACGTTGTACTCCTGTCCCTCGCGCTGTCCTCCCGCCTTTCACACTGGACTCCCGTCCCTCACATGGTACTCCCGTCCCTCGCACTGTGCTCCCGTCCCTCGCACTGTACTCCCGTCCCTCGCACTGTACTCCCGTCCCTCGCACTAGAATCCCGTCTCTCACACTAGACTCCCGTCCCTCACACTATACACCGGTTCCTCACGTTGTACTCCCGTCCCTCACATTTTACTCCCATCCCTCACACTGTACTACCGTCCCTCACACTGTACTCCCGTCCACCACACTGTACTCCCGTCCCTCACACTATACCTCCGTCTCTCACACAATTCACCCGTCTCTCACACTATACTCCCGTCCCTCACACTGTACTCCCGCCTCTCACACTGTAATCCCGTCCCTCGCATGGTTCTCCCGACACTTGCACTGTACTCCCGTCCCTCGCGCAGTGCTCCCGTCCCTCACACTGTACTCCCGTCCCTCACAATGTACTCCCGTCCCTCACACTGTACTCCCGTCCCTCACACTGTACTTCCGTCTCTCACACAATTCACCCGTCTCTCACACCATACTCCCGGCCCACACACTGTACTCCCGTCCCTCACACTATACTCCCGTGCCTCACACTATACTCCCATCCCTCACACTGTACTCCCGTCCCTCACACTATACTCCCGTGCCTCACACTATACTCCCATCCCTCACACTGTACTCCCATCCCTCAGACTGTTTCCCGGTTCCTCACACTATACTCCCGTCCCTCACACTATTCTCCCGTCCCTCACACTATTCTCCCGTCCCTCACACTGTACTCCCGTCCCTCACACTGTACTCCCGTCCCTCACACTGTACTCCCGTCCCTCACACTATACTCCCATTCCTCACACTGTACTCCCGTCCCTCACACTGTACTCCCGTCCCTCACACTGTACTCCCGTCTCTCACACTGTACTCCCGTCACTCACACTGTACCCCGGTTCCTCACACTGTACTCCTGTCTCTCACACTGTACTCCTGTCAGTCACACTGTACCCCGGTTCCTCACACTGTACTCCCGTCCCATACACTGTACTCCCGTCTCTCACACTGTACTCCCGTCTCTCACGCTATACCCCGGTTCCTCACACTATACTCCCTCCCTAACATTATACTCCCGTCCCTCACACTATACTCCCGTCCCTCACACTATACTCCCGTCCCTCACACTGTACTCCCATCTCTCACACTGTACTCCCGTCCCTCACACTGTACTCCCGTCTCTCACACTGTACTCCCGGCCCACACACTGTACTCCCGTCTCTCACACTATACTCCCGTCCCTCACACTGTACTCCCGTCTCTCACACTATACTCCCGTCCCTCACACTATACTCCCATCCCTCACACTGTACTCCCGTCCCTCACACTGTACATCGGATCCTCAAACTATTCACCCGTCTCTCACACTGTATTCCCGTCCCTCACTCTGAACTCCTGTCCCTCGCGCTGTACTCCCGTACCTCGCGCTGTACTTCCGTACCTCGCGCTGTACTCCCGTCCCTCACGCTGTACTCCCGTCCCTCGCACTGTACTCCCGTCCCTCGCACTGTACTCCCGTCACTCGCACTAGATTCCCGTCCCTCACACTAGACGCCCGTCCCTCACACTGTACTCCCGTCCCTCACACTATACACCGGTTCCTCACGTTGTACTCCCGTCCCTCGCGCTGTCCTCCCGCCTCTCACACTGGACTCCCGTCCCTCACATGGTACTCCCGTCCCTCGCACTGTGCTCCCGTCCCTCGCACTGTACTCCCGTCCCTCGCACTGTACTCCCGTCCCTCGCACTAGAATCCCGTCTCTCACACTAGACTCCCGTCCCTCACACTATACACCGGTTCCTCACGTTGTACTCCCGTCCCTCACACTGTACTCCCATCCCTCACACTGTACTACCGTCCCTCACACTGTACTCCCGTCCCTCACACTGTACTCCCGTCCCTCACACTATACCTCCGTCTCTCACACAATTCACCCGTCTCTCACACTATACTCCCGTCCATCACACTGTACTCCCGCCTCTCACACTGTAATCCCGTCCCTCGCATGATGCTCCCGACACTTGCACTGTACTCCCGTCCCTCGCGCAGTGCTCCCGTCCCTCACACTGTACTCCCGTCCCTCACACTGTACTCCCGTCCCTCACACTGTACTTCCGTCTCTCACACAATTCACCCGTCTCTCACACCATACTCCCGTCCCTCACACTGTTTCCCGGTTACTCACACTGTACCCCTGTCCCTCACGCTGTACTCCCGTCCCTCACACTGTACTCCCATCCCTCACACTGTTTCCCGGTTCCTCACACTATACTCCCGTCCCTCACACTAGACTCCCGTACCTCACACTAGACTCCCGTACCTCACACTGTACTCCCGTCCCTCACAATGTACTCCCGTCCCTCACACTTTATCCCGGTTCCTCACACTGTACACCCGTCCCTCACACTGTACTCCCGTCCCTCACAACGTACTCCCGTACCTCACACCGTACTTCCGTCCCTCACACCGTACTCCCGTCCCTCACACCGTACACCCGTCCCTCACACTGTACTCCCGTCCCTCAAACTGTACTCCCGTCCCTCAAACTGTACTCCCGTCCCTCAAACTGTACTCCCGTCCCTCACACTATACGCCAGTCCCTCACACTATATTCCTGTCCCTCACACTATACTCCCGTCCCTCACACAATACTCCTGTCCCTCATACTATACGCCAGTCCCTCACACTATATTCCTGTCCCTCACACTATATTCCTGTCCCTCACACTATACATCTGGCACACATGCTATACTCCCGACCCTCACACTATACTCCCGTCTCTCACACTAAACCCCGGACCCTCACACTATACTACAGTTCCTCACACTATACCCGGTCCCTCACACTGTACTCCCGTCCCTCACACTGTACTCCCGTCCCTCACACTGCACTCCCGTCTCTCACACTGTACACACGTCTCTCACACTGTACACCTGTCCCTCACACTGTACTCCCGTCCCTCACACTGTACTCCCGTCCCTCACACTGTACTCCCGTCTCTCACACTGTACTCCCGTCACTCACACTGTACCCCGGTTCCTCACACTGTACTCCTGTCTCTCACACTGTACTCCCGTCACTCACACTGTACCCCGGTTCCTCACACTATACTTCCGTCCCTAACATTATACTCCAGTCCCACACACTATACTGCCGTCCCTCACACTGTACTCCCGTCCCTCACACTGTACTCCCGTCTCTCACAATGTACTCCCGTCCCTCACACTGTACTCCCGTCTCTCACACTATACTCCCGTCTCTCACACTGTACTCCCGTCTCTCACACTGTTCTCCTGTCCCTCACACTATTCTCCCGTCCCTTACACTGTACTCCCGTCCCTCACACTATACTCCCGTCTCTCACACTGTACTCCCGTCCCTCACACTGCACTCCCGTCTCTCACACTGTCCACCCGTCTCTCATACTGTACACCCGTCCCTCACACTGTACTCCCGTCCCTCACACTGTACTCCCGTCTCTCACACTGTACTCCCGTCACTCAAACTGTACCCCGGTTCCTCACACTGTACTCCCGTCCCTCACACTGTACTCCTGTCACTCACACTGTACCCCGGTTCCTCACACTGTACTCCCGTCCCTCACACTGTACTCCCGTCCCTCACACTGTACTCCCGTCTCTCACACTATACCCCGGTTCCTCACACTATACTCCCGTCCCTAACATTATACTCCTGTCCCTCACACTATACTCCCGGCCCTCACACTATACTCCCGTCCCTCACACTGTACTCCCGTCTCTCACACTGTACTCCCGTCCCTCACACTGTACTCCCGTCTCTCACACTATATTCCCGGCCCACACACTGTACTCCCGTCCCTCACACTATACTCCCGTCCCTCACACTATACTCCCATCCCTCATACTGTACTCCCGTCCCTCACCCTGTACATCGGATCCTCAAACTATTCACCCGTCTCTCACACTGTATTCCCGTCCCTCACTCTGAAATCCTGTCCCTCGCGCTATACTCCCGTACCTCGCGCTGTACTCCTGTCCCTCGCGCTGTACTCCCGTCCCTCGCGCTGTACTCCCTTCCCTCGCGCTGTATTCCCGTCCCTCACACTGTACTCCCATCCCTCACACTGTTTCCCGGTTCCTCACACTATAATCGCGTCCCTCACACTATTCTCCCGTCCCTCACACTATTCTCCCGTCCCTCACACTATTCTCCCGTTCCTCACACTGGACTCCCGTCCCTCACACTAGACTCCCGTCCCTCGTGCTGTACTCCCGTCTCTCACACTGTACTACCGTCTCTCACACTGTACTCCCGTCTCTCACACTGTACTTCCGTCCCTCACACTATACTCCCATCCCTCACACTGTACTCCCGTCCCTCACCCTGTACATCGGATCCTCAAACTATTCACCCGTCTCTCACACTGTATTCCCGTCCCTCACTCTGAAATCCTGTCACTCCCACTATACTCCCGTACCTCGCGCTGTACTCCTGTCCCTCGCGCTGTACTCCCGTCCCTCGCGCTGTACTCCCTTCCCTCACGCTGTATTCCCGTCCCTCACACTGTACTCCCATCCCTCACACTGTTTCCCGGTTCCTCACACTATAATCGCGTCCCTCACACTATCCTCCCGTCCCTCACACTACTCTCCCGTCCCTCACACTGTACTCCCGTCCCTCACGCTGTACTCCCGTCCCTCACACTAAACTCCCGTTCCTCACACTAGACTCCCATCCCTCACACTAGACTCCCGTCCCTCGCGCTGTACTCCCGTCTCTCACACTGTACTACCGTCTCTCACACTGTACTCCCGTCTCTCACACTGTACTTCCGTCCCTCACACTGTACTCCCGTCCCTCACACTGTACTCCCGTCACTCACACGGTACTCCCGTCCCTCGCGCTGTACTCCCGTCACTCGCACTAGATTCCCGTCCCTCACACTAGACTTCACCCTCTCACGCTGTACTCCCGTCCCTCGCAATGTACTCCCGTCCCTCGCACTGTACTCCCGTCTCTCACACTAGACGCCCGTCCCTCACACTGTACTCCCGTCCCTCACACCGTACTCCCGTCCCTCACACCGTACTTCCGTCCCTCACACCGTACTCCCGTCCCTCACACTGTACACCCGTCCCTCACACCGTACTCCCGTCCCTCAAACTGTACTCCCGTCCCTCACACTATACTCCCGTCTCTCACACTGTACTCCCGTCCCTCACACTGTACTCCCGTCCCTCACACTGTACTCCCGTCTCCCACACTGTACTCCCGTCTCTCACACTGTACCCCGGTTCCTCACACTGTATTCCCGTCCCTCACACTGTACTCCTGTCACTCACACTGTACCCCGGTTCCTCACACTGTACTCCCGTCCCTCACACTGTACTCCCGTCCCTCACACTGTACTCCCGTCTCTCACACTATGCCCCGCTTCCTCACACTATACACCCGTCCCTAACATTATACTCCCGTCCCTCACACTATACTCCCGTCCCTCACACTATACTCCCGTCCCTCACACTGTACTCCCGTCTCTCACACTGGACTCCCGTCCCTCACACTGTACTCCCGTCTCACACTATACTCCCGGCCCACACACTGTACTCCCGTCCCTCACACTATACTCCCGTCCCTCAAGCTGTACTCCCGTCACTCGCACTGTACTCCCGTCCCTCGCACTGTACTCCCGTCACTCGCACTATACACCGGTTCCTCACAATGTACTCCCGTCCCTCACACTGTACTCCCGTCCCTCACACTGTACTTCCGTCTCTCACACAATTCACCCGTCTCTCACACCATACTCCCGGCCCACACACTGTACTCCCGTCCCTCACACTATACTCCCGTGCCTCACACTATACTCCCATCCCTCACACTGTACTCCCGTCCCTCACACTGTACATCGGATCCTCAAACTATTCACCCGTCTCTCACACTGTATTCCCGTCCCTCACTCTGAACTCCTGTCCCTCGCGCTGTACTCCCGTACCTCGCGCTGTACTTCCGTACCTCGCGCTGTACTCTCGTCCCTCACGCTGTACTCCCGTCACTCGCACGAGACTCCCATCCCTCGCACTAGACTCCCGTCCCTCGCACTAGACTCCCGTCCCTCACACTAGACTCCCGCCTCTCACACTGTACTCCCGTCCCTCACATGGTACTCCTGTCCCTCGCGCTGTACTCCTGTCCCTCGCGCTGTACTCCCGTCCCTCACTCTGTACTCCCGTCCCTTGCGCTGTATTCCCGTCCCTCACACTGTACTCCCATCCCTCACAATGTTTCCCGGTTCCTCACACTATACTCCCTTCCCTCACACTATTCTCCCGTCCCTCACACTTTTCTCCCGTCCCTCACACTGTACTCCCGTCCCTCACACTGTACTCCCGTCCCTCACACTGTACTCCCGTCACTCACACTATACTCCCGTTCCTCACACTAGACTCCCGTCGCTCACACTGTACTCCCGTCCCTCACACTGTACTCCCGTCTCTCACACTGTACTCCCGTCACTCACACTGTACCCCGGTTCCTCACACTGTACTCCTGACTCTTACACTGTACTCCTGTCAGTCACACTGTACCCCGGTTCCTCACACTGTACTCCCGTCCCATACACTGTACTCCCGTCTCTCACACTGTACTCCCGTCTCTCACGCTATACCCCGGTTCCTCACACTATACTCCCTCCCTAACATTAAACTCCCGTCCCTCACACTATACTCCCGTCCCTCACACTATACTCCCGTCCCTCACACTGTACTCCCGTCTCTCACACTGTACTCCCGTCCCTCACACTGTACTCCCGTCTCTCACACTGTACTCCCGGCCCACACACTGTACTCCCGTCTCTCACACTATACTCCCGTCCCTCACACTGTACTCCCGTCTCTCACACTATACTCCCGTCCCTCACACTATACTCCCATCCCTCACACTGTACTCCCGTCCCTCACACTGTACATCGGATCCTCAAACTATTCACCCGTCTCTCACACTGTATTTCCGTCCTTCACTCTGAACTCCTGTCCCTCGCGCTGTACTCCCGTACCTCGCGCTGTACTTCCATACCTCGCGCTGTACTCCCGTCCCTCACGCTGTACTCCCGTCCCTCGCACTGTACTCCCGTCCCTCGCACTGTACTCCCGTCACTCGCACTAGATTCCCGTCCCTCACACTAGACGCCCGTCCCTCACACTGTACTCCCGTCCCTCACACTATACACCGGATCCTCACGTTGTACTCCCGTCCCTCGCGCTGTCCTCCCGCCTCTCACACTGGACTCCCGTCCCTCACATGGTACTCCCGTCCCTCGCACTGTGCTCCCGTCCCTCGCACTGTACTCCCGTCCCTCGCACTGTACTCCCGTCCCTCGCACTAGAATCCCGTCTCTCACACTAGACTCCCGTCCCTCACACTATACACCGGTTCCTCACGTTGTACTCCCGTCCCTCACACTGTACTCCCATCCCTCACACTGTACTACCGTCCCTCACACTGTACTCCCGTCCCTCACACTGTACTCCCGTCCCTCACACTATACCTCCGTCTCTCACACAATTCACCCGTCTCTCACACTATACTCCCGTCCATCACACTGTACTCCCGCCTCTCACACTGTAATCCCGTCCCTCGCATGGTGCTCCCGACACTTGCACTGTACTCCCGTCCCTCGCGCAGTGCTCCCGTCCCTCACACTGTACTCCCGTCCCTCACACTGTACTCCCGTCCCTCACACTGTACTTCCGTCTCTCACACAATTCACCCATCTCTCACACCATACTCCCGTCCCTCACACCGTTTCCCGGTTACTCACACTGTACCCCTGTCCCTCACGCTGTACTCCCGTCCCTCACACTGTACTCCCATCCCTCACACTGTTTCCCGGTTCCTCACACTATACTCCCGTCCCTCACACTAGACTCCCGTACCTCACACTAGACTCCCGTACCTCACACTGTACTCCCGTCCCTCACAATGTACTCCCGTCCCTCACACTTTATCCAGGTTCCTCACACTATACTCCCGTCCCTCACACTAGACTCCCGTACCTCACACTAGACTCCCGTACCTCACACTGTACTCCCGTCCCTCACACCGTACTCCCGTACCTCACACCGTACCTCCGTCCCTCACACCGTACTCCCGTCCCTCACACTGTACACCCATCCCTCACACTGTACTCCCGTCCCTCACACTGTACTCCCGTCCCTCAAACTGTACTCCCGTCCCTCAAACTGTACTCCCGTCCCTCACACTATACGCCAGTCCCTCACACTATATTCCTGTCCCTCACACTATACTCCCGTCCCTCACACAATACTCCTGTCCCTCATACTATACGCCAGTCCCTCACACTATATTCCTATCCCTCACACTATATTCCTGTCCCTCACACTATACATCTGGCACACATGCTATACTCCCGACCCTCACACTATACTCCCGTCTCTCACACTAAACCCCGGACCCTCACACTATACTACAGTTCCTCACACTATACCCGGTCCCTCACACTGTACTCCCGTCACTCACACTGTACTCCCGTCCCTCACACTGCACTCCCGTCTCTCACACTGTACACACGTCTCTCACACTGTACACCTGTCCCTCACACTGTACTCCCGTCCCTCACACTGTACTCCCGTCCCTCACACTGTACTCCTGCCTCTCACACTGTACTCCCGTCACTCACACTGTACCCCGGTTCCTCACACTGTACTCCTGTCTCTCACACTGTACTCCCCTCACTCACACTGTACCCCGGTTCCTCACACTATACTTCCGTCCCTAACATTATACTCCAGTCCCACACACTATACTGCCGTCCCTCACACTGTACTCCCGTCCCTCACACTGTACTCCCGTCTCTCACAATGTACTCCCGTCCCTCACACTGTACTCCCGTCTCTCACACTATACTCCCGTCTCTCACACTGTACTCCCGTCTCTCACACTGTTCTCCTGTCCCTCACACTATTCTCCCGTCCCTTACACTGTACTCCCGTCCCTCACACTATACTCCCGTCTCTCACACTGTACTCCCGTCCCTCACACTGTACATCGGATCCTCAAACTATTCACCCGTCTCTCACACTGTATCCCGGTTACTTACACTGTATTCGCGTCCCTCACTCTGAACTCCCATCCCTCGCGCTGAACTCCCGTACCTTGCGCTGTACTCCCGTACCTCACGCTGTACGCCCGTCCCTCACGCTGTACTCCCGTCCCTCACGCTGTACTCCCGTCACTTGCACTAGACTCCCGTCCCTCACACTGTACTCCCGTCGCTCACACTAAACCCCGGATCATCACACTATACTACAGTTCCTCACACTATACCCGGTCCCTCACACTGTACTCCCGTCCCTCACACTGTACTCCCGTCCCTCACACTGCACTCCTGTCTCTCACACTGTCCACCCGTCTCTCACACTGTACACCCGTCCCTCACACTGTACTCCCGTCCCTCACACTGTACTCCCGTCTCTCACACTGTACTCCCGTCACTCAAACTGTACCCTGGTTCCTCACACTGTACTCCCGTCCCTCACACTGTACTCCTGTCACTCACACTGTACCCCGGTTCCTCACACTGTACTCCCGTCCCTCACACTGTACTCCCGTCCCTCACACTGTACTCCCGTCTCTCACACTATACCCCGGTTCCTCACACTATACTCCCGTCGCTAACATTATACTCCCGTCCCTCACACTATACTCCCGTCCCTCACACTATACTCCCGTCCCTCACACTGTACTCCCGTCTCTCACACTGTACTCCCGTCCCTCACACTGTACTCCCGTCTCTCACACTATATTCCCGGCACACACACTGTACTCCCGTCCCTCACACTATACTCCCGTCCCTCACACTATACTCCCATCCCTCATACTGTACTCCCGTCCCTCACCCTGTACATCGGATCCTCAAACTATTCACCCGTCTCTCACACTGTATTCCCGTCCCTCACTCTGAAATCCTGTCCCTCGCGCTATACTCCCGTACCTCGCGCTGTACTCCTGTCCCTCGCGCTGTACTCCCGTCCCTCGCGCTGTAATCCCTTCCCTCGCGCTGTATTCCCGTCCCTCACACTGTACTCCCATCCCTCACACTGTTTCCCGGTTCCTCACACTATAATCCCGTCCCTCACACTATACTCCCGTCCCTCACAGTATTCTCCCGTCCCTCACACTGTACTCCCGTCCCTCACACTGTACTCCCGTCCCTCACACTAGACTCCCGTCTCTCACACTGTACTCCCGTCCCTCACACTGTACTCCCGTCCCTCACACTGCACTCCCGTCTCTCACACTGTACACACGTCTCTCACACTGTACACCTGTCCCTCACACTGTACTCCCGTCCCTCACACTGTACTCCCGTCCCTCACACTGTACTCCCGTCTCTCACACTGTACTCCCGTCACTCACACTGTACCCCGGTTCCTCACACTGTACTCCTGTCTCTCACACTGTACTCCCGTCACTCACACTGTACCCCGGTTCCTCACACTATACTTCCGTCCCTAACATTATACTCCAGTCCCACACACTATACTGCCGTCCCTCACACTGTACTCCCGTCCCTCACACTATACTCCCGTCTCTCACACTGTACTCCCGTCCCTCACACTGCACTCCCGTCTCTCACACTGTCCACCCGTCTCTCATACTGTACACCCGTCCCTCACACTGTACTCCCGTCCCTCACACTGTACTCCCGTCTCTCACACTGTACTCCCGTCACTCAAACTGTACCCCGGTTCCTCACACTGTACTCCCGTCCCTCACACTGTACTCCTGTCACTCACACTGTACCCCGGTTCCTCACACTGTACTCCCGTCCCTCACACTGTACTCCCGTCCCTCACACTGTACTCCAGTCTCTCACACTATACCCCGGTTCCTCACACTATACTCCCGTCCCTAACATTATACTCCTGTCCCTCACACTATACTCCCGGCCCTCACACTATACTCCCGTCCCTCACACTGTACTCCCGTCTCTCACACTGTACTCCCGTCCCTCACACTGTACTCCCGTCTCTTACACTATATTCCCGGCCCACACACTGTACTCCCGTCCCTCACACTATACTCCCGTCCCTCACACTATACTCCCATCCCTCATACTGTACTCCCGTCCCTCACCCTGTACATCGGATCCTCAAACTATTCACCCGTCTCTCACACTGTATTCCCGTCCCTCACTCTGAAATCCTGTCCCTCGCGCTATACTCCCGTACCTCGCGCTGTACTCCTGTCCCTCGCGCTGTACTCCCGTCCCTCGCGCTGTACTCCCTTCCCTCACGCTGTATTCCCGTCCCTCACACTGTACTCCCATCCCTCACACTGTTTCCCGGTTCCTCACACTATAATCGCGTCCCTCACACTATTCTCCCGTCCCTCACACTATTCTCCCGTCCCTCACACTATTCTCCCGTTCCTCACACTGGACTCCCGTCCCTCACACTAGACTCCCGTCCCTCGTGCTGTACTCCCGTCTCTCACACTGTACTACCGTCTCTCACACTGTACTCCCGTCTCTCACACTGTACTTCCGTCCCTCACACTATACTCCCATCCCTCACACTGTACTCCCGTCCCTCACCCTGTACATCGGATCCTCAAACTATTCACCCGTCTCTCACACTGTATTCCCGTCCCTCACTCTGAAATCCTGTCACTCCCACTATACTCCCGTACCTCGCGCTGTACTCCTGTCCCTCGCGCTGTACTCCCGTCCCTCGCGCTGTACTCCCTTCCCTCACGCTGTATTCCCGTCCCTCACACTGTACTCCCATCCCTCACACTGTTTCCCGGTTCCTCACACTATAATCGCGTCCCTCACACTATCCTCCCGTCCCTCACACTACTCTCCCGTCCCTCACACTGTACTCCCGTCCCTCACACTGTACTCCCGTCCCTCACACTAGACTCCCATCCCTCACACTAGACTCCCGTCCCTCGCGCTGTACTCCCGTCTCTCACACTGTACTACCGTCTCTCACACTGTACTCCCGTCTCTCACACTGTACTTCCGTCCCTCACACTGTACTCCCGTCCCTCACACTGTACTCCCGTCACTCACACGGTACTCCCGTCCCTCGCGCTGTACTCCCGTCACTCGCACTAGATTCCCGTCCCTCACACTAGACTTCACCCTCTCACGCTGTACTCCCGTCCCTCGCAATGTACTCCCGTCCCTCGCACTGTACTCCCGTCTCTCACACTAGACGCCCGTCCCTCACACTGTACTCCCGTCCCTCACACCGTACTCCCGTCCCTCACACCGTACTTCCGTCCCTCACACCGTACTCCCGTCCCTCACACTGTACACCCGTCCCTCACACCGTACTCCCGTCCCTCAAACTGTACTCCCGTCCCTCACACTATACTCCCGTCTCTCACACTGTACTCCCGTCCCTCACACTGTACTCCCGTCCCTCACACTGTACTCCCGTCTCCCACACTGTACTCCCGTCTCTCACACTGTACCCCGGTTACTCACACTGTATTCCCGTCCCTCACACTGTACTCCTGTCACTCACACTGTACCCCGGTTCCTCACACTGTACTCCCGTCCCTCACACTGTACTCCCGTCCCTCACACTGTACTCCCGTCTCTCACACTATGCCCCGCTTCCTCACACTATACACCCGTCCCTAACATTATACTCCCGTCCCTCACACTATACTCCCGTCCCTCACACTATACTCCCGTCCCTCACACTGTACTCCCGTCTCTCACACTGGACTCCCGTCCCTCACACTGTACTCCCGTCTCACACTATACTCCCGGCCCACACACTGTACTCCCGTCCCTCACACTATACTCCCGTCCCTCAAGCTGTACTCCCGTCACTCGCAGTGTACTCCCGTCCCTCGCACTGTACTCCCGTCACTCGCACTATACACCGGTTCCTCACAATGTACTCCCGTCCCTCACACTGTACTCCCGTCCCTCACACTGTACTTCCGTCTCTCACACAATTCACCCGTCTCTCACACCATACTCCCGGCCCACACACTGTACTCCCGTCCCTCACACTATACTCCCGTGCCTCACACTATACTCCCATCCCTCACACTGTACTCCCGTCCCTCACACTGTACATCGGATCCTCAAACTATTCACCCGTCTCTCACACTGTATTCCCGTCCCTCACTCTGAACTCCTGTCCCTCGCGCTGTACTCCCGTACCTCGCGCTGTACTTCCGTACCTCGCGCTGTACTCCCGTCCCTCACGCTGTACTCCCGTCACTCGCACGAGACTCCCATCCCTCGCACTAGACTCCCGTCCCTCGCACTAGACTCCCGTCCCTCACACTAGACTCCCGCCTCTCACACTGTACTCCCGTCCCTCACATGGTACTCCTGTCCCTCGCGCTGTACTCTTGTCCCTCGCGCTGTACTCCCGTCCCTCACTCTGTACTCCCGTCCCTTGCGCTGTATTCCCGTCCCTCACACTGTACTCCCATCCCTCACAATGTTTCCCGGTTCCTCACACTATACTCCCTTCCCTCACACTATTCTCCCGTCCCTCACACTATTCTCCCGTCCCTCACACTGTACTCCCGTCCCTCACACTGTACTCCCGTCCCTCACACTGTACTCCCGTCACTCACACTGTACTCCCGTCCCTCACACTGTACTCCCGTCACTCACACTATACTCCCGTTCCTCACACTAGACTCCCGTCGCTCACACTGTACTCCCGTCCCTCACACTGTACTCCCGTCTCTCACACTGTACTCCCGTCACTCACACTGTACCCCGGTTCCTCACACTGTACTCCTGACTCTTACACTGTACTCCTGTCAGTCACACTGTACCCCGGTTCCTCACACTGTACTCCCGTCCCATACACTGTACTCCCGTCTCTCACACTGTACTCCCGTCTCTCACGCTATACCCCGGTTCCTCACACTATACTCCCTCCCTAACATTAAACTCCCGTCCCTCACACTATACTCCCGTCCCTCACACTATACTCCCGTCCCTCACACTGTACTCCCGTCTCTCACACTGTACTCCCGTCCCTCACACTGTACTCCCGTCTCTCACACTGTACTCCCGGCCCACACACTGTACTCCCGTCTCTCACACTATAATCCCGTCCCTCACACTGTACTCCCGTCTCTCACACTATACTCCCGTCCCTCACACTATACTCCCATCCCTCACACTGTACTCCCGTCCCTCACACTGTACATCGGATCCTCAAACTATTCACCCGTCTCTCACACTGTATTTCCGTCCTTCACTCTGAACTCCTGTCCCTCGCGCTGTACTCCCGTACCTCGCGCTGTACTTCCGTACCTCGCGCTGTACTCCCGTCCCTCACGCTGTACTCCCGTCCCTCGCACTGTACTCCCGTCCCTCGCACTGTACTCCCGTCACTCGCACTAGATTCCCGTCCCTCACACTAGACGCCCGTCCCTCACACTGTACTCCCGTCCCTCACACTATACACCGGATCCTCACGTTGTACTCCCGTCCCTCGCGCTGTCCTCCCGCCTCTCACACTGGACTCCCGTCCCTCACATGGTACTCCCGTCCCTCGCACTGTGCTCCCGTCCCTCGCACTGTACTCCCGTCCCTCGCACTGTACTCCCGTCCCTCGCACTAGAATCCCGTCTCTCACACTAGACTCCCGTCCCTCACACTATACACCGGTTCCTCACGTTGTACTCCCGTCCCTCACACTGTACTCCCATCCCTCACACTGTACTACCGTCCCTCACACTGTACTCCCGTCCCTCACACTGTACTCCCGTCCCTCACACTATACCTCCGTCTCTCACACAATTCACCCGTCTCTCACACTATACTCCCGTCCATCACACTGTACTCCCGCCTCTCACACTGTAATCCCGTCCCTCGCATGGTGCTCCCGACACTTGCACTGTACTCCCGTCCCTCGCGCAGTGCTCCCGTCCCTCACACTGTACTCCCGTCCCTCACACTGTACTCCCGTCCCTCACACTGTACTTCCGTCTCTCACACAATTCACCCATCTCTCACACCATACTCCCGTCCCTCACACCGTTTCCCGGTTACTCACACTGTACCCCTGTCCCTCACGCTGTACTCCCGTCCC
Organism: Carcharodon carcharias; assembly: GCF_017639515.1. Classification (NCBI taxonomy): domain Eukaryota; kingdom Metazoa; phylum Chordata; class Chondrichthyes; order Lamniformes; family Lamnidae; genus Carcharodon; species Carcharodon carcharias. The sequence continues at coordinate 69,323,938 of NC_054485.1, forward strand.
TCACACTGTACTCCCATCCCTCACACTGTTTCCCGGTTCCTCACACTATACTCCCGTCCCTCACACTAGACTCCCGTACCTCACACTAGACTCCCGTACCTCACACTGTACTCCCGTCCCTCACAATGTACTCCCGTCCCTCACACTTTATCCAGGTTCCTCACACTATACTCCCGTCCCTCACACTAGACTCCCGTACCTCACACTAGACTCCCGTACCTCACACTGTACTCCCGTCCCTCACACCGTACTCCCGTACCTCACACCGTACTACCGTCCCTCACACAGTACTCCCGTCCCTCACACTGTACACCCGTCCCTCACACTGTACTCCCGTCCCTCACACTGTACTCCGTCCTCACGTCCCGTCCTCAAACTGTACTCCCGTCCCTCACACTATACGCCAGTCCCTCACACTATATTCCTGTCCCTCACACTATACTCCCGTCCCTCACACAATACTCCTGTCCCTCATACTATACGCCAGTCCCTCACACTATATTCCTATCCCTCACACTATATTCCTGTCCCTCACACTATACATCTGGCACACATTCTATACTCCCGACCCTCACACTATACTCCCGTCTCTCACACTAAACCCCGGACCCTCACACTATACTACAGTTCCTCACACTATACCCGGTCCCTCACACTGTACTCCCGTCACTCACACTGTACTCCCGTCCCTCACACTGCACTCCCGTCTCTCACACTGTACACACGTCTCTCACACTGTACACCTGTCCCTCACACTGTACTCCCGTCCCTCACACTGTACTCCCGTCCCTCACACTGTACTCCTGCCTCTCACACTGTACTCCCGTCACTCACACTGTACCCCGGTTCCTCACACTGTACTCCTGTCTCTCACACTGTACTCGCCTCACTCACACTGTACCCCGGTTCCTCACACTATACTTCCGTCCCTAACATTATACTCCAGTCCCACACACTATACTGCCGTCCCTCACACTGTACTCCCGTCCCTCACACTGTACTCCCGTCTCTCACAATGTACTCCCGTCCCTCACACTGTACTCCCGTCTCTCACACTATACTCCCGTCTCTCACACTGTACTCCCGTCTCTCACACTGTTCTCCTGTCCCTCACACTATTCTCCCGTCCCTTACACTGTACTCCCGTCCCTCACACTATACTCCCGTCTCTCACACTGTACTCCCGTCCCTCACACTGTACATCGGATCCTCAAACTATTCACCCGTCTCTCACACTGTATCCCGGTTACTTACACTGTATTCGCGTCCCTCACTCTGAACTCCCATCCCTCGCGCTGAACTCCCGTGCCTTGCGCTGTACTCCCGTACCTCACGCTGTACGCCCGTCCCTCACGCTGTACTCCCGTCCCTCACGCTGTACTCCCGTCACTTGCACTAGACTCCCGTCCCTCACACTGTACTCCCGTCGCTCACACTAAACCCCGGATCATCACACTATACTACAGTTCCTCAAACTATACCCGGTCCCTCACACTGTACTCCCGTCCCTCACACTGTACTCCCGTCCCTCACACTGCACTCCTGTCTCTCACACTGTCCACCCGTCTCTCACACTGTACACCCGTCCCTCACACTGTACTCCCGTCCCTCACACTGTACTCCCGTCTCTCACACTGTACTCCCGTCACTCAAACTGTACCCTGGTTCCTCACACTGTACTCCCGTCCCTCACACTGTACTCCTGTCACTCACACTGTACCCCGGTTCCTCACACTGTACTCCCGTCCCTCACACTGTACTCCCGTCCCTCACACTGTACTCCCGTCTCTCACACTATACCCCGGTTCCTCACACTATACTCCCGTCCCTAACATTATACTCCCGTCCCTCACACTATACTCCCGTCCCTCACACTATACTCCCGTCCCTCACACTGTACTCCCGTCTCTCACACTGTACTCCCGTCCCTCACACTGTACTCCCGTCTCTCACACTATGTTCCCGGCACACACACTGTACTCCCGTCCCTCACACTATACTCCCGTCCCTCACACTATACTCCCATCCCTCATACTGTACTCCCGTCCCTCACCCTGTACATCGGATCCTCAAACTATTCACCCGTCTCTCACACTGTATTCCCGTCCCTCACTCTGAAATCCTGTCCCTCGCGCTATACTCCCGTACCTCGCGCTGTACTCCTGTCCCTCGCGCTGTACTCCCGTCCCTCGCGCTGTAATCCCTTCCCTCGCGCTGTATTCCCGTCCCTCACACTGTACTCCCATCCCTCACACTGTTTCCCGGTTCCTCACACTATAATCGCGTCCCTCACACTATTCTCCCGTCCCTCACAGTATTCTCCCGTCCCTCACACTGTACTCCCGTCCCTCACACTGTACTCCCGTCCCTCACACTAAACTCCCGTTCCTCACACTGTACTCCCGTCCCTCACACTGTACTCCCGTCCCTCACACTGCACTCCCGTCTCTCACACTGTACACACGTCTCTCACACTGTACACCTGTCCCTCACACTGTACTCCCGTCCCTCACACTGTACTCCCGTCCCTCACACTGTACTCCCGTCTCTCACACTGTACTCCCGTCACTCACACTGTACCCCGGTTCCTCACACTGTACTCCTGTCTCTCACACTGTACTCCCGTCACTCACACTGTACCCCGGTTCCTCACACTATACTTCCGTCCCTAACATTATACTCCAGTCCCACACACTATACTGCCGTCCCTCACACTGTACTCCCGTCCCTCACACTGTACTCCCGTCTCTCACAATGTACTCCCGTCCCTCACACTGTACTCCCGTCTCTCACACTATACTCCCGTCTCTCACACTGTACTCCCGTCTCTCACACTGTTCTCCTGTCCCTCACACTATTCTCCCGTCCCTTACACTGTACTCCCGTCCCTCACACTATACTCCCGTCTCTCACACTGTACTCCCGTCCCTCACACTGCACTCCCGTCTCTCACACTGTCCACCCGTCTCTCATACTGTACACCCGTCCCTCACACTGTACTCCCGTCCCTCACACTGTACTCCCGTCTCTCACACTGTACTCCCGTCACTCAAACTGTACCCCGGTTCCTCACACTGTACTCCCGTCCCTCACACTGTACTCCTGTCACTCACACTGTACCCCGGTTCCTCACACTGTACTCCCGTCCCTCACACTGTACTCCCGTCCCTCACACTGTACTCCCGTCTCTCACACTATACCCCGGTTCCTCACACTATACTCCCGTCCCTAACATTATACTCCTGTCCCTCACACTATACTCCCGGCCCTCACACTATACTCCCGTCCCTCACACTGTACTCCCGTCTCTCACACTGTACTCCCGTCCCTCACACTGTACTCCCGTCTCTCACACTATATTCCCGGCCCACACACTGTACTCCCGTCCCTCACACTATACTCCCGTCCCTCACACTATACTCCCATCCCTCATACTGTACTCCCGTCCCTCACCCTGTACATCGGATCCTCAAACTATTCACCCGTCTCTCACACTGTATTCCCGTCCCTCACTCTGAAATCCTGTCCCTCGCGCTATACTCCCGTACCTCGCGCTGTTCTCCTGTCCCTCGCGCTGTACTCCCGTCCCTCGCGCTGTACTCCCTTCCCTCGCGCTGTATTCCCGTCCCTCACACTGTACTCCCATCCCTCACACTGTTTCCCGGTTCCTCACACTATAATCGCGTCCCTCACACTATTCTCCCGTCCCTCACACTATTCTCCCGTCCCTCACACTATTCTCCCGTTCCTCACACTGGACTCCCGTCCCTCGTGCTGTACTCCCGTCTCTCACACTGTACTACCGTCTCTCACACTGTACTCCCGTCTCTCACACTGTACTTCCGTCCCTCACACTATACTCCCATCCCTCACACTGTACTCCCGTCCCTCACCCTGTACATCGGATCCTCAAACTATTCACCCGTCTCTCACACTGTATTCCCGTCCCTCACTCTGAAATCCTGTCACTCCCACTATACTCCCGTACCTCGCGCTGTACTCCTGTCCCTCGCGCTGTACTCCCGTCCCTCGCGCTGTACTCCCTTCCCTCACGCTGTATTCCCGTCCCTCACACTGTACTCCCATCCCTCACACTGTTTCCCGGTTCCTCACACTATAATCGCGTCCCTCACACTATCCTCCCGTCCCTCACACTACTCTCCCGTCCCTCACACTGTACTCCCGTCCCTCACACTGTACTCCCGTCCCTCACACTAAACTCCCGTTCCTCACACTAGACTCCCATCCCTCACACTGTACTCCCGTCCCTCGCGCTGTACTCCCGTCTCTCACACTGTACTACCGTCTCTCACACTGTACTCCCGTCTCTCACACTGTACTTCCGTCCCTCACACTGTACTCCCGTCCCTCACACTGTACTCCCGTCACTCACACGGTACTCCCGTCCCTCGCGCTGTACTCCCGTCACTCGCACTAGATTCCCGTCCCTCACACTAGACTTCACCCTCTCACGCTGTACTCCCGTCCCTCGCAATGTACTCCCGTCCCTCGCACTGTACTCCCGTCTCTCACACTAGACGCCCGTCCCTCACACTGTACTCCCGTCCCTCACACCGTACTCCCGTCCCTCACACCGTACTTCCGTCCCTCACACCGTACTCCCGTCCCTCACACTGTACACCCGTCCCTCACACCGTACTCCTGTCCCTCAAACTGTACTCCCGTCCCTCACACTATACTCCCGTCTCTCACACTGTACTCCCGTCCCTCACACTGTACTCCCGTCCCTCACACTGTACTCCCGTCTCCCACACTGTACTCCCGTCTCTCACACTGTACCCCGGTTACTCACACTGTATTCCCGTCCCTCACACTGTACTCCTGTCACTCACACTGTACCCCGGTTCCTCACACTGTACTCCCGTCCCTCACCCTGTACTCCCGTCCCTCACACTGTACTCCCGTCTCTCACACTATGCCCCGCTTCCTCACACTCTACACCCGTCCCTAACATTATACTCCCGTCCCTCACACTATACTCCCGTCCCTCACACTATACTCCCGTCCCTCACACTGTACTCCCGTCTCTCACACTGGACTCCCGTCCCTCACACTGTACTCCCGTCTCACACTATACTCCCGGCCCACACACTGTACTCCCGTCCCTCACACTATACTCCCGTCCCTCAAGCTGTACTCCCGTCACTCGCACTGTACTCCCGTCCCTCGCACTGTACTCCCGTCACTCGCACTATACACCGGTTCCTCACAATGTACTCCCGTCCCTCACACTGTACTCCCGTCCCTCACACTGTACTTCCGTCTCTCACACAATTCACCCGTCTCTCACACCATACTCCCGGCCCACACACTGTACTCCCGTCCCTCACACTATACTCCCGTGCCTCACACTATACTCCCATCCCTCACACTGTACTCCCGTCCCTCACACTGTACATCGGATCCTCAAACTATTCACCCGTCTCTCACACTGTATTCCCGTCCCTCACTCTGAACTCCTGTCCCTCGCGCTGTACTCCCGTACCTCGCGCTGTACTTCCGTACCTCGCGCTGTACTCCCGTCCCTCACGCTGTACTCCCGTCACTCGCACGAGATTCCCATCCCTCGCACTAGACTCCCGTCCCTCGCACTAGACTCCCGTCCCTCACACTAGACTCCCGCCTCTCACACTGTACTCCCGTCCCTCACATGGTACTCCTGTCCCTCGCGCTGTACTCCTGTCCCTCGCGCTGTACTCCCGTACCTCACTCTGTACTCCCGTCCCTTGCGCTGTATTCCCGTCCCTCACACTGTACTCCCATCCCTCACAATGTTTCCCGGTTCCTCACACTATACTCCCTTCCCTCACACTATTCTCCCGTCCCTCACACTATTCTCCCGTCCCTCACACTGTACTCCCGTCCCTCACACTGTACTCCCGTCCCTCACACTGTACTCCCGTCACTCACACTATACTCCCGTTCCTCACACTAGACTCCCGTCGCTCACACTGTACTCCCGTCCCTCACACTGTACTCCCGTCTCTCACACTGTACTCCCGTCACTCACACTGTACCCCGGTTCCTCACACTGTACTCCTGACTCTTACACTGTACTCCTGTCAGTCACACTGTACCCCGGTTCCTCACACTGTACTCCCGTCCCATACACTGTACTCCCGTCTCTCACACTGTACTCCCGTCTCTCACGCTATACCCCGGTTCCTCACACTATACTCCCTCCCTAACATTAAACTCCCGTCCCTCACACTATACTCCCGTCCCTCACACTATACTCCCGTCCCTCACACTGTACTCCCGTCTCTCACACTGTACTCCCGTCCCTCACACTGTACTCCCGTCTCTCACACTGTACTCCCGGCCCACACACTGTACTCCCGTCTCTCACACTATAATCCCGTCCCTCACACTGTACTCCCGTCTCTCACACTATACTCCCGTCCCTCACACTATACTCCCATCCCTCACACTGTACTCCCGTCCCTCACACTGTACATCGGATCCTCAAACTATTCACCCGTCTCTCACACTGTATTTCCGTCCTTCACTCTGAACTCCTGTCCCTCGCGCTGTACTCCCGTACCTCGCGCTGTACTTCCGTACCTCGCGCTGTACTCCCGTCCCTCACGCTGTACTCCCGTCCCTCGCACTGTACTCCCGTCCCTCGCACTGTACTCCCGTCACTCGCACTAGATTCCCGTCCCTCACACTAGACGCCCGTCCCTCACACTGTACTCCCGTCCCTCACACTATACACCGGATCCTCACGTTGTACTCCCGTCCCTCGCGCTGTCCTCCCGCCTCTCACACTGGACTCCCGTCCCTCACATGGTACTCCCGTCCCTCGCACTGTGCTCCCGTCCCTCGCACTGTACTCCCGTCCCTCGCACTGTACTCCCGTCCCTCGCACTAGAATCCCGTCTCTCACACTAGACTCCCGTCCCTCACACTATACACCGGTTCCTCACGTTGTACTCCCGTCCCTCACACTGTACTCCCATCCCTCACACTGTACTACCGTCCCTCACACTGTACTCCCGTCCCTCACACTGTACTCCCGTCCCTCACACTATACCTCCGTCTCTCACACAATTCACCCGTCTCTCACACTATACTCCCGTCCATCACACTGTACTCCCGCCTCTCACACTGTAATCCCGTCCCTCGCATGGTGCTCCCGACACTTGCACTGTACTCCCGTCCCTCGCGCAGTGCTCCCGTCCCTCACACTGTACTCCCGTCCCTCACACTGTACTCCCGTCCCTCACACTGTACTTCCGTCTCTCACACAATTCACCCATCTCTCACACAATACTCCCGTCCCTCACACCGTTTCCCGGTTACTCACACTGTACCCCTGTCCCTCACGCTGTACTCCCGTCCCTCACACTGTACTCCCATCCCTCACACTGTTTCCCGGTTCCTCACACTATACTCCCGTCCCTCACACTAGACTCCCGTACCTCACACTAGACTCCCGTACCTCACACTGTACTCCCGTCCCTCACAATGTACTCCCGTCCCTCACACTTTATCCAGGTTCCTCACACTATACTCCCGTCCCTCACACTAGACTCCCGTACCTCACACTAGACTCCCGTACCTCACACTGTACTCCCGTCCCTCACACCGTACTCCCGTACCTCACACCGTACTTCCGTCCCTCACACCGTACTCCCGTCCCTCACACTGTACACCCGTCCCTCACACTGTACTCCCGTCCCTCACACTGTACTCCCGTCCCTCAAACTGTACTCCCGTCCCTCAAACTGTACTCCCGTCCCTCACACTATACGCCAGTCCCTCACACTATATTCCTGTCCCTCACACTATACTCCCGTCCCTCACACAATACTCCTGTCCCTCATACTATACGCCAGTCCCTCACACTATATTCCTATCCCTCACACTATATTCCTGTCCCTCACACTATACATCTGGCACACATGCTATACTCCCGACCCTCACACTATACTCCCGTCTCTCACTCTAAACCCCGGACCCTCACACTATACTACAGTTCCTCACACTATACCCGGTCCCTCACACTGTACTCCCGTCCCTCACACTGTACTCCCGTCCCTCACACTGCACTCCCGTCTCTCACACTGTACACACATCTCTCACACTGTACACCTGTCCCTCACACTGTACTCCCGTCCCTCACACTGTACTCCCGTCCCTCACACTGTACTCCTGTCTCTCACACTGTACTCCCGTCACTCACACTGTACCCCGGTTCCTCACACTGTACTCCTGTCTCTCACACTGTACTCGCCTCACTCACACTGTACCCCGGTCCCTCACACTATACTTCCGTCCCTAACATTATACTCCAGTCCCACACACTATACTGCCGTCCCTCACACTGTACTCCCGTCCCTCACACTGTACTCCCGTCTCTCACAATGTACTCCCGTCCCTCACACTGTACTCCCGTCTCTCACACTATACTCCCGTCTCTCACACTGTACTCCCGTCTCTCACACTGTTCTCCTGTCCCTCACACTATTCTCCCGTCCCTTACACTGTACTCCCGTCCCTCACACTATACTCCCGTCTCTCACACTGTACTCCCGTCCCTCACACTGTACATCGGATCCTCAAACTATTCACCCGTCTCTCACACTGTATCCCGGTTACTTACACTGTATTCGCGTCCCTCACTCTGAACTCCCATCCCTCGCGCTGAACTCCCGTACCTTGCGCTGTACTCCCGTACCTCACGCTGTACGCCCGTCCCTCACGCTGTACTCCCGTCCCTCACGCTGTACTCCCGTCACTTGCACTAGACTCCCGTCCCTCACACTGTACTCCCGTCGCTCACACTAAACCCCGGATCATCACACTATACTACAGTTCCTCACACTATACCCGGTCCCTCACACTGTACTCCCGTCCCTCACACTGTACTCCCGTCCCTCACACTGCACTCCTGTCTCTCACACTGTCCACCCGTCTCTCACACTGTACACCCGTCCCTCACACTGTACTCCCGTCCCTCACACTGTACTCCCGTCTCTCACACTGTACTCCCGTCACTCAAACTGTACCCCGGTTCCTCACACTGTACTCCCGTCCCTCACACTGTACTCCTGTCACTCACACTGTACCCCGGTTCCTCACACTGTACTCCCGTCCCTCACACTGTACTCCCGTCCCTCACACTGTACTCCCGTCTCTCACACTATACCCCGGTTCCTCACACTATACTCCCGTCCCTAACATTATACTCCCGTCCCTCACACTATACTCCCGTCCCTCACACTATACTCCCGTCCCTCACACTGTACTCCCGTCTCTCACACTGTACTCCCGTCCCTCACACTGTACTCCCGTCTCTCACACTATATTCCCGGCACACACACTGTACTCCCGTCCCTCACACTATACTCCCGTCCCTCACACTATACTCCCATCCCTCATACTGTACTCCCGTCCCTCACCCTGTACATCGGATCCTCAAACTATTCACCCGTCTCTCACACTGTATTCCCGTCCCTCACTCTGAAATCCTGTCCCTCGCGCTATACTCCCGTACCTCGCGCTGTACTCCTGTCCCTCGCGCTGTACTCCCGTCCCTCGCGCTGTAATCCCTTCCCTCGCGCTGTATTCCCGTCCCTCACACTGTACTCCCATCCCTCACACTGTTTCCCGGTTCCTCACACTATAATCGCGTCCCTCACACTATTCTCCCGTCCCTCACAGTATTCTCCCGTCCCTCACACTGTACTCCCGTCCCTCACACTGTACTCCCGTCCCTCACACTAAACTCCCGTTCCTCACACTGGACTCCCGTCCCTCACACTAGACTCCCGTCCCTCGCGCTGTACTCCCGTCTCTCACACTGTACTACCGTCTCTCACACTGTACTCCCGTCTCTCACACTGTACTTCCGTCCCTCACACTATACTCCCGTCCCTCACACTGTACTCCCATCCCTCACACTGTACTCCCGTCCCTCACCCTGTACATCGGATCCTCAAACTATTCACCCGTCTCTCACACTGTATTCCCGTCCCTCACTCTGAAATCCTGTCCCTCCCGCTATACTCCCGTACCTCGCTCTGTACTCCTGTCCCTCGCGCTGTACTCCCGTCCCTCGCGCTGTACTCCCTTCCCTCACGCTGTATTCCCGTCCCTCACACTGTACTCCCATCCATCACACTGTTTCCCGGTTCCTCACACTATCCTCCCGTCCCTCACACTACTCTCCCGTCCCTCACACTGTACTCCCGTCCCTCACACTGTACTCCCGTCCCTCACACTGTACTCCCGTCCCTCACACTGTACTCCCGTCCCTCACACTAAACTCCCGTTCCTCACACTAGACTCCCATCCCTCACACTAGACTCCCGTCCCTCGCGCTGTACTCCCGTCTCTCACACTGTATTACCGTCTCTCACACTGTACTCCCGTCTCTCACACTGTACTTCAGTCCCTCACACTGTACTCCCGTCCCTCACACTGTACTCCCGTCACTCACACGGTACTCCCGTCCCTCGCGCTGTACTCCCGTCACTCGCACTAGATTCCTGTCCCTCACACTAGACTCCACCCTCTCACGCTGTACTCCCGTCCCTCGCAATGTACTCCCGTCCCTCGCACTGTACTCCCGTCTCTCACACTAGACGCCCGTCCCTCACACTGTACTCCCGTCCCTCACACCGTACTCCCGTCCCTCACACCGTACTTCCGTCCCTCACACCGTACTCCCGTCCCTCACACTGTACACCCGTCCCTCACACTGTACTCCCGTCCCTCAAACTGTACTCCCGTCCCTCACACTGTACTCCCGTCCCTCAAACTGTACTCCCGTCCCTCAAACTGTACTCCTGTCCCTCATACTATACGCCAGTCCCTCACACTATATTCCTGTCCCTCACACTATATTCCTGTCCCTCACACTATATATCTGGCACACATGCTACACTCCCGACCCTCACACTATACTCCCGTCTCTCACACTAAACCCCGGACCCTCACACTATACTACAGTTCCTCACACTATACCCGGTCCCTCACACTGTACTCCCGTCCCTCACACTGTACTCCCGTCCCTCACACTGCACTCCTGTCTCTCACACTGTACACCCGTCTCTCACACTGTACACCCGTCCCTCACACTGTACTCCCGTCCCTCACACTGTACTCCCGTCCCTCACACTGTACTCCCGTCTCTCACACTGTACTCCCGTCACTCACACTGTACCCCGGTTCCTCACACTGTACTCCTGTCTCTCACACTGTACTCCCGTCACTCACACTGTACCCCGGTTCCTCACACTATACATCCGTCCCTAACATTATACTCCAGTACCACACACTATACTGCCGTCCCTCACACTGTACTCCCGTCCCTCACACTGTACTCCCGTCTCTCACAATGTACTCCCGTCCCTCACACTGTACTCCCGTCTCTCACACTATACTCCCGTCTCTCACACTGTACTCCCGTCTCTCACACTGTTCTCCTGTCCCTCACACTATTCACCCGTCCCTTACACTGTACTCCCGTCCCTCACACTATACTCCCGTCTCTCACACTGTACTCCCGTCCCTCACACTGTACATCGGATCCTCAAACTATTCACCCGTCTCTCACACTGTATCCTGGTTACTTACACTGTATTCCCGTCCCTCACTCTGAACTCCCATCCCTCGTGCTGAACTCCCGTACCTTGCGCTGTACTCCCGTACCTCACGCTGTACGCCCGTCCCTCACGCTTTACTCCCGTCCCTCACGCTGTACTCCCGTCACTTGCACTAGACTCCCGTCCCTCACACTGTACTCCCGTCTCTCACACTAAACCCCGGACCCTCACACTACACTACAGTTCCTCACACTATACCCGGTCCCTCACACTGTACTCCCGTCCCTCACACTGTACTCCCGTCCCTCACACTGCACTCCCGTCTCTCACACTGTACACCCGTCTCTCACACTGTACACCCGTCCCTCACACTGTACTCCCGTCCCTCACACTGTACTCCCGTCCCTCACACTGTACTCCCGTCTCTCACACTGTACTCCCGTCACTCAAACTGTACCCCGGTTCCTCACACTGTACTCCCGTCCCTCACACTGTACTCCTGTCACTCACACTGTACCCCGGTTCCTCACACTGTACTCCCGTCCCTCACACTGTACTCCCGTCCCTCGCACTGTACTCCCGTCTCTCACACTATACCCCGGTTCCTCACACTATACTCCCGTCCCTAACATTGTACTCCCGTCCCTCACACTATACTCCCGTCCCTCACACTATACTCCCGTCCCTCACACTGTACTCCCGTATCTCACACTGTACTCCCGTCCCTCACACTGTACTCCCGTTTCTCAAACTATACTCCCGGCCCACACACTGTACTCCCGTCCCTCACACTATACTCCCGTCCCTCACACTATACCCCCATCCCTCACACTGTACTCCCGTCCCTCACCCTGTACATCGGATCCTCAAACTATTCACCCGTCTCTCACACTGTATTCCCGTCCCTCACTCTGAAATCCTGTCCCTCGCGCTATACTCCCGTACCTCGCGCTGTACTCCTGTCCCTCGCGCTGTACTCCGGTCCCTCGCGCTGTACACCCTTCCCTCGCGCTGTATTCCCGTCCCTCACACTGTACTCCCATCCCTCACACTGTTTCCCGGTTCCTCACACTATAATCGCGTCCCTCACACTATTCTCCCGTCCCTCACACTATTCTCCCGTCCCTCACACTGTACTCCCGTCCCTCACACTGTACTCCCATCCCTCACACTAAACTCCCGTTCCTCACACTAGACTCCCGTCCCTCACACTAGATTCCCGTCCCTCGCGCTGTACTCCCGTCTCTCACACTGTACTACCGTCTCTCACACTGTACTCCCGTCTCTCACACTGTACTTCCGTCCCTCACACTGTACTCCCGTCCCTCACACTGTACTCCCGTCACTCACACAGTACTCCCGTCCCTCGCGCTGTACTCCCGTCACTCGCACTAGATTCCCGTCCCTCACACTAGACTCCTGCCTCTCACGCTGTACTCCCGTCCCTCGCAATGTACTCCCGTCCCTCGCACTGTACTCCCGTCTCTCACACTAGACGCCCGTCCCTCACACTGTACTCCCGTCCCTCACACCGTACTCCCGTCCCTCACACCGTACTTCCGTCCCTCACACTGTACTCCCGTCTCTCACACTGTACTCCTGTCCCTCACACTGTACTCCCGTCTCTCACACTATAGTCCCGGCCCACACACTGTACTCCCGTCCCTCACACTATACTCCCGTCCCTCACACTATACTCCCATCCCTCACACTGTACTCCTGTCCCTCACCCTGTACATCGGATCCTCAAACTATTCACCCGTCTCTCACACTGTATTCCCGTCCTTCACTCTGAAATCCTGTCCCTCGCGCTATACTCCTGTCCCTCGCGCTGTACTCCTGTCCCTCGAACTGTACTCCCGTCCCTCGCGCTGTACTCCCTTCCCTCGCGCTGTATTCCCATCCCTCACACTGTACTCCCATCCCTCACACTGTTTCCCGGTTCCTCACAATATACTCGCGTCCCTCACACTATTCGCCCGTCCCTCGCACTGTACACCCGTCCCTCGCACTGTACTCCCGTCCCTCGCACTAGAATCCCGTCTCTCACACTAGACTCCCGTCCCTCACACTATACACCGGTTCCTCACGTTGTACTCCCATCCCTCACACTGTACTCCCATCCCTCACACTGTACTCCAGTCCCTCACACTGTACTCCCGTCCCTCACACTGTACTCCCGTCCCTCACACTATACCTCCGTCTCTCACACAATTCACCCGTCTCTCATACTATACTCCCTTCCCTCGCACTGTACTCCCGTCCCTCACACCGTACTCCCGTAACTCACACCGTACTTCCGTCCCTCACACCGTACTCCCGTCCCTCACACTGTACACCCGTCCCTCACACTGTACTCCCGGCCCTCAAACTGTACTCCCGTCCCTCAAACTGTACTCCCGTCCCTCACACTATACGCCAGTCCCTCACACTATATTCCTGTCCCTCACACTATACTCCCGTCCCTCACACAATACTCCTGTCCCTCATACTATACGCCAGTCCCTCACACTATATTCCTGTCCCTCACACTATATTCCTGTCCCTCACACTATACATCTGGCACACATGCTATACTCCCGACCCTCACACTATACTCCCGTCTCTCACACTAAACCCCGGACCCTCACACTATACTACAGTTCCTCACACTATACCCGGTCCCTCACACTGTACTCCCGTACCTCACACTGTACTCCCGTCCCTCACACTGCACTCCCGTCTCTCACACTGTACACACGTCTCTCACACTGTACACCCGTCTCTCACACTGTACTCCCGTCCCTCACACTGTACTCCCGTCCCTCACACTGTACTCCCGTCCCTCACACTGTACTCCCGTCTCTCACACTGTACTCCCGTCACTCACACTGTACCCCGGTTCCTCACACTGTACTCCTGTCTCTCACACTGTACTCCCGTCACTCACACTGTACCCCGGTTCCTCACACTATACTTCCGTCCCTAACATTATACTCCAGTCCCACACACTATACTGCCGTCCCTCACACTGTACTCCCGTCCCTCACACTGTACTCCCGTCTCTCACAATGTACTCCCGTCCCTCACACTGTACTCCTGTCTCTCACACTATACTCCCGTCTCTCACACTGTACTCCCGTCTCTCACACTGTTCTCCTGTCCCTCACACTATTCTCCCGTCCCTTACACTGTACTCCCGTCCGTCACACTATACTGCCGTCTCTCACACTGTACTCCCGTCCCTCACACTGTACATCGGATCCTCAAACTATTCACCCGTTTCTCACACTGTATCCTGGTTACTTACACTGTATTCGCGTCCCTCACTCTGAACTCCCATCCCTCGCGCTGAACTCCCATACCTCACGCTGTACTCCCGTCCCTCACGCTGTACTCCCGTCCCTCACGCTGTACTCCCGTCCCTCACCCTGTACTCCCGTCAATTGCACTAGACTCCCGTCCCTCACACTGTACTCCCGTCTCTCACACTAAACCCCGGACCCTCACACTATACTACAGTTCCTCAC
Source organism: Carcharodon carcharias (assembly GCF_017639515.1). Classification (NCBI taxonomy): domain Eukaryota; kingdom Metazoa; phylum Chordata; class Chondrichthyes; order Lamniformes; family Lamnidae; genus Carcharodon; species Carcharodon carcharias. The sequence goes on from NC_054485.1 coordinate 69,339,023, forward strand.
ACTATACCCGGTCCCTCACACTGTACTCCCGTCCCTCACTCTGAACTCCCATCCCTCGCGCTGAACTCCCGTACCTCACGCTGTACTCCCGTCCCTCACGCTGTACTCCCGTCCCTCACGCTGTACTCCCGTCAATTGCACTAGACTCCCGTCCCTCACACTGTACTCCCGTCTCTCACACTAAACCCCGGACCCTCACACTATACTACAGTTCCTCACACTATACCCGGTCCCTCACACTGTACTCCCGTCCCTCACACTGTACTCCCGTCCCTCACACTGCACTCCCGTCTCTCACACTGTACACCCGTCTCTCACACTGTACTCCTGTCACTCACACTGTACCCCGGTTCCTCACACTGTACTCCCGTCCCTCACACTGTACTCCCGTCCCTCACACTGTACTCCCGTCTCTCACACTATACCCCGGTTCCTCACACTGTACTCCCGTCCCTCACACTGTACTCGTGTCACTCACACTGTACCCCGGTTCCTCACACTGTACTCCCGTCCCTCACACTTTACTCCTGTCACTCACACTGTACCCCGGTTCCTCACACTGTACTCCCGTCCCTCACACTGTACTCCCGTCCCTCACACTGTACTCCCGTCTCTCACACTATACCCCGTTTCCTCACACTATACTCCCGTCCCTAACATTATACTCCCGTCCCTCACACTATACTCCCGGCCCTCACACTATACTCCCGTCCCTCACACTGTACTCCCGTCTCTCACACTGTACTCCCGTCCCTCACACTGTACTCCCGTCTCTCACACTATATTCCCGGCCCACACACTGTACTCCCGTCCCTCACACTATACTCCCGTCCCTCACACTATACTCCCATCCCTCACACTGTACTCCCGTCCCTCACCCTGTACATCGGATCCTCAAACTATTCACCCGTCTCTCACACTGTATTCCCGTCCCTCACTCTGAAATCCTGTCCCTCGCGCTATACTCCCGTACCTCGCGCTGTACTCCTGTCCCTCGCGCTGTACTCCCATCCCTCGTGCTGTACTCCCTTCCCTCGCGCTGTATTCCCGTCCCTCACACTGTACTCCCATCCCTCACACTGTTTCCCGGTTCCTCACACTATAATCGCGTCCCTCACACTATTCTCCCGTCCCTCACACTATTCTCCCGTCCCTCACACTGTACGCGCGTCCCTCACACTGTACTCCCGTCCCTCACACTAAACTCCCGTTCCTCACACTAGACACCCGTCCCTCACACTAGACTCCCGTCCCTCGCGCTGTACTCCCGTCTCTCACACTGTACTACCGTCTCTCACACTGTACTCCCGTCTCTCACACTGTACTTCCGTCCCTCACACTGTATTCCCGTCCCTCACACTGTACTCCCGTCACTCACACGGTACTCCCGTCCCTCGCGCTGTACTCCCGTCACTCGCACTAGATTCCCGTCCCTCACACTAGACTCCTGCCTCTCAAGCTGTACTCCCGTCCCTCGCAATGTACTCCCGTCCCTCGCACTGTACTCCCGTCTCTCACACTAGACGCCCGTCCCTCACACTGTACTCCCGTCCCTCACACCGTACTCCCGTCCCTCACACCGTACTTCCGTCCCTCACACCGTACTCCCGTCCCTCACACTGTACACCCGTCCCTCACACTGTACTCCCGTCCCTCAAACTGTACTCCCGTCCCTCACACTGTACTCCCGTCCCTCAAACTGTACTCCCGTCCCTCAAACTGTACTCCCGTCCCTCACACTATACGCCAGTCCATCACACTATATTCCTGTCCCTCACACTATACTCCCGTCCCTCACACAATACTCCTGTCCCTCATACTATACGCCAGTCCCTCACACTATATTCCTGTCCCTCACAGTATATTCCTGTCCCTCACACTATACATCTGGCACACATGCTATACTCCCGACCCTAACACTATACTCCCGTCTCTCACACTAAACCCCGGACCCTCACACTATACTACAGTTCCTCACACTATACCCGGTCCCTCACACTGTACTCCCGTCCCTCACACTGTACTCCCGTCCCTCACACTGCACTCCCGTCTCTCACACTGTACACCCGTCTCTAACACTGTACACCCGTCCCTCACACTGTACTCCCGTCCCTCACACTGTACTCCCGTCCCTCACACTGTACTCCCGTCTCTCACACTGTACTCCCGTCACTCACACTGTACCCCGGTTCCTCACACTGTACTCCTGTCTCTCACACTGTACTCCCGTCACTCACACTGTACCCCGGTTCCTCACACTATACTGCCGTCCCTCACACTGTACTCCCGTCCCTCACACTGTACTCCCGTCTCTCACAATGTACTCCCGTCCCTCACACTGTACTCCCGTCTCTCACACTATACTCCCGTCTCTCACACTGTACTCCCGTCTCTCACACTGTTCTCCTGTCCCTCACACTATTCACCCGTCCCTTACACTGTACTCCCGTCCCTCACACTATACTCCCGTCTCTCACACTGTACTCCCGTCCCTCACACTGTACATCGTATCCTCAAACTATTCACCAGTCTCTCACACTGTATCCCGGTTACTTACACTGTATTCGCGTCCCTCACTCTGAACTCCCATCCCTCGCGCTGAACTCCCGTACCTTGCGCTGTACTCCCGTACCTCACGCTGTACTCCCGTCCCTCACGCTGTACTCCCGTCCCTCACGCTGTACTCCCGTCACTTGCACTAGACTCCCGTCCCTCACACTGTACTCCCGTCTCTCACACTAAACCCTGGACCCTCACACTATACTACAGTTCCTCACACTATAACCGGTCCCTCACACTGTACTCCCGTCCCTCACACTGTACTCCCGTCCCTCACACTGCACACCCGTCTCTCACACTGTACACCCGTCTCTCAGACCGTACTCCTGTCACTCACACTGTACCCCGGTTCCTCACACTGTACTCCCGTCCCTCACACTGTACTCCCGTCCCTCACACTGTACTCCCTTCTCTCACACTATACCCCGGTTCCTCACACTGTACTCCCGTCCCTCACACTGCACTCCTGTCACTCACACTGTACCCCGGTTCCTCACACTGTACTCCCGTCCCTCACACTGTACTCCTGTCACTCACACTGTACCCCGGTTCCTCACACTGTACTCCCGTCCCTCACACTGTACTCCCGTCCCTCACACTGTACTCCCGTCTCTCACACTATACCCCGGTTCCTCACACTATACTCCCGTCCCTAAGATTATACTCCCGTCCCTCACACTATACTCCCGGCCCTCACACTATACTCTCGTCCCTCACACTGTACTCCCGTCTCTCACACTGTACTCCCGTCCCTCACACTGTACTCCCGTCTCTCACACTATACTCCCGGCCCACACACTGTACTCCCGTCCCTCACACTATACTCCCGTCCCTCACACTATACTCCCATCCCTCACACTGTACTCCCGTCCCTCACCCTGTACATTGGATCCTCAAACTATTCACCCGTCTCTCACACTGTATTCCCGTCCCTCACTCTGAAATCCTGTCCCTCGCGCTATACTCCCGTACCTCGCGCTGTACTCCTGTCCCTCGCGCTGTACTCCTGTCCCTCACGCTGTACTCCCGTCCCTCACACTGTACTCCCATCCCTCACACTGTTTCCCGGTTCCTCACACTATACTCCCGTCCCTCACACTAGACTCCCGTACCTCACACTAGACTCCCGTACCTCACACTGTACTCCTGTCCCTCACAATGTACTCCCGTCCCTCACACTTTATCCCGGTTCCTCACACTGTACACCCATCCCTCACACTGTACTGCCGTCCCTCACACCGTACTCCCGTACCTCACACCGTACTTCCGTCCCTCACACCGTACTCCCGTCCCTCACACTGTACACCCGTCCCTCACACTGTACTCCCGTCCCTCAAACTGTACTCCCGTCCCTCACACTGTACTCCCGTCCCTCAAACTGTACTCCCGTCCCTCAAACTGTACTCCCGTCCCTCATACTATACGCCAGTCCCTCACACTATATTCCTGTCCCTCACACTATACTCCCGTCCCTCACACAATACTCCTGTCCCTCATACTATAAGGCAGTCCCTCACACTATATTCCTGTCCCTCACACTATATTCCTGTCCCTCACACTATACATCTGGCACACATGCTATACTCCCGACCCTCACACTATACTCCCGTCTCTCACACTAAACCCCGGACCCTCACACTATACTACAGTTCCTCACACTATACCCGGTCCCTCACACTGTACTCCCGTCCCTCACACTGTACTCCCGTCCCTCACACTGCACTCCCGTCTCTCACACTGTACACACGTCTCTCACACTGTACACCTGTCCCTCACACTGTACTCCCGTCCCTCACACTGTACTCCCGTCCCTCACACTGTACTCCCGTCTCTCACACTGTACTCCCGTCACTCACACTGTACCCCGGTTCCTCACACCGTACTCCTGTCTCTCACACTGTACTCCCGTCACTCACACTGTACCCCGGATCCTCACACTATACTTCCGTCCCTAACATTATACTCCAGTCCCACACACTATACTGCCGTCCCTCACACTGTACTCCCGTCCCTCACACTGTACTCCCGTCTCTCACAATGTACTCCCGTCCCTCACACTGTACTCCCGTCTCTCACACTATACTCCCGTCTCTCACACTGTACTCCCGTCTCTCACACTGTTCTCCTGTCCCTCACACTATTCTCCCGTCCCTTACACTGTACTCCCGTCCCTCACACTATACTCCCGTCTCTCACACTGTACTCCCGTCCCTCACACTGTACATCGGATCCTCAAACTATTCACCCGTCTCTCACATTGTATCCCGGTTACTTACACTGTATTCGCGTCCCTCACTCTGAACTCCCATCCCTCGCGCTGAACTCCCATACCTTGCGCTGTACTCCCGTACCTCACGCTGTACGCCCGTCCCTCACGCTGTACTCCCGTCCCTCACGCTGTACTCCCGTCACTTGCACTAGACTCCCGTCCCTCACAATGTACTCCCGTCTCTCACACTAAACCCCGGACCATCACACTATACTACAGTTCCTCACACTATACCCGGTCCCTCACACTGTACTCCCGTCCCTCACACTGTACTCCCGTCCCTCACACTGCACTCCCGTCTCTCACACTGTCCACCCGTCTCTCACACTGTACACCCGTCCCTCACACTGTACTCCCGTCCCTCACACTGTACTCCCGTCTCTCACACTGTACTCCCGTCACTCAAACTGTACCCCGGTTCCTCACACTGTACACCCGTCCCTCACACTGTACTCCTGTCACTCACACTGTACCCCGGTTCCTCACACTGTACTCCCGTCCCTCACACTGTACTCCCGTCCCTCACACTGTACTCCCGTCTCTCACACTATACCCCGGTTCCTCACACTATACTCCCGTCCCTAACATTATACTCCCGTCCCTCACACTATACTCCCGTCCCTCACACTATACTCCCGTCCCTCACACTGTACTCCCGTCTCTCACACTGTACTCCCGTCCCTCACACTGTACTCCCGTCTCTCACACTATATTCCCGGCACACACACTGTACTCCCGTCCCTCACACTATACTCCCGTCCCTCACACTATACTCCCATCCCTCATACTGTACTCCCGTCCCTCACCCTGTACATCGGATCCTCAAACTATTCACCCGTCTCTCACACTGTATTCCCGTCCCTCACTCTGAAATCCTGTCCCTCGCGCTATACTCCCGTAACTCGCGCTGTACTCCTGTCCCTCGCGCTGTACTCCCGTCCTTCGCGCTGTACTCCCTTCCCTCGCGCTGTATTCCCGTCCCTCACACTGTACTCCCATCCCTCACACTGTTTCCCGGTTCCTCACACTATAATCGCGTCCCTCACACTATTCTCCCGTCCCTCACAGTATTCTCCCGTCCCTCACACTGCACTCCCGTCTCTCACACTGTACACCCGTCTCTCACACTGTACAACCGTCCCTCACACTGTACTCCCGTCCCTCACACTGTACTCCCGTCCCTCACACTGTACTCCCGTCTCTCACACTGTACTCCCGTCACTCACACTGTACCCCGGTTCCTCACACTGTACTCCTGTCTCTCACACTGTACTCCCGTCACTCACACTGTACCCCGGTTCCTCACACTATACTTCCGTCCCTAACATTATACTCCAGTACCACACACTATACTGCCGTCCCTCACACTGTACTCCCGTCTCTCACAATGTACTCCCGTCCCTCACACTGTACTCCCGTCTCTCACACTATACTCCCGTCTCTCACACTGTACTCCCGTCTCTCACACTGTTCTCCTGTCCCTCACACTATTCACCCGTCCCTTACACAGTACTCCCGTCCCTCACACTATACTCCCGTCTCTCACACTGTACTCCCGTCCCTCACACTGTACATCGGATCCTCAAACTATTCACCCGTCTCTCACACTGTATCCCGGTTACTTACACTGTATTCCCGTCCCTCACTCTGAACTCCCATCCCTCGCGCTGAACTCCCGTACCTTGCGCTGTACTCCCGTACCTCACGCTGTACGCCCGTCCCTCACGCTTTACTCCCGTCCCTCACGCTGTACTCCCGTCACTTGCACTAGACTCCCGTCCCTCACACTGTACTCCCGTCTCTCACACTAAACCCCGGACCCTCACACTATACTACAGTTCCTCACACTATACCCGGTCCCTCACACTGTACTCCCGTCCCTCACACTGCACTCCCGTCTCTCACACTGTACACCCGTCTCTCACACTGTACACCCGTCCCTCACACTGTACTCCCGTCCCTCACACTGTACTCCCGTCCCTCACACTGTACTCCCGTCTCTCACACTGTACTCCCGTCACTCAAACTGTACCCCGGTTCCTCACACTGTACTCCCGTCCCTCACACTGTACTCCTGTCACTCACACTGTACCCCGGTTCCTCACACTGTACTCCCGTCCCTCACACTGTACTCCCGTCCCTCGCACTGTACTCCCGTCTCTCACACTATACTCCCGTCCCTCACACTATACTCCCGTCCCTCACACTGTACTCCCGTATCTCACACTGTACTCCCGTCCCTCACACTGTACTCCCGTCTCTCACACTATACTACCGGCCCACACACTGTACTCCCGTCCCTCACACTATACTCCCGTCCCTCACACTATACCCCCATCCCTCACACTGTACTCCCGTCCCTCACCCTGTACATCGGATCCTCAAACTATTCACCCGTCTCTCACACTGTATTCCCGTCCCTCACTCTGAAATCCTGTCCCTCGCGCTATACTCCCGTACCTCGCGCTGTACTCCTGTCCCTCGCGCTGTACTCCGGTCCCTCGCGCTGTACACCCTTCCCTCGCGCTGTATTCCCGTCCCTCACACTGTACTCCCATCCCTCACACTGTTTCCCGGTTCCTCACACTATAATCGCGTCCCTCACACTATTCTCCCGTCCCTCACACTATTCTCCCGTCCCTCACACTGTAGTCCCGTCCCTCACACTGTACTCCCGTCCCTCACACTAAACTCCCGTTCCTCACACTAGACTCCCGTCCCTCACACTAGATTCCCGTCCCTCGCGCTGTACTCCCGTCTCTCACACTGTACTACCGTCTCTCACACTGTACTCCCGTCTCTCACACTGTACTTCCGTCCCTCACACTGTACTCCCGTCCCTCACACTGTACTCCCGTCACTCACACGGTACTCCCGTCCCTCGCGCTGTACTCCCGTCACTCGCACTAGATTCCCGTCCCTCACACTAGACTCCCGCCTCTCACGCTGTACTCCCGTCCCTCGCAATGTACTCCCGTCCCTCGCACTGTACTCCCGTCTCTCACACTAGACGCCCGTCACTCACACTGTACTCCCGTCCCTCACACCGTACTCCCGTCCCTCACACGTACTTCCGTCCCTCACACTGTACTCCCGTCTCTCACACTGTACTCCTGTCCCTCACACTGTACTCCCGTCTCTCACACTATACTCCCGGCCCACACACTGTACTCCCGTCCCTCACACTATACTCCCGTCCCTCACACTATACTCCCATCCCTCACACTGTACTCCCGTCCCTCACCCTGTACATCGGATCCTCAAACTATTCACCCGTCTCTCACACTGTATTCCCGTCCTTCACTCTGAAATCCTGTCCCTCGCGCTATACTCCTGTCCCTCGCGCTGTACTCCTGTCCCTCGAACTATACTCCCGTCCCTCGCGCTGTACTCCCTTCCCTCGCGCTGTATTCCCGTCCCTCACACTGTACTCCCATCCCTCACACTGTTTCCCGGTTCCTCACAATATACTCGCGTCCCTCACACTATTAGCCCGTCCCTCGCACTGTACTCCCGTCCCTCGCACTGTACTCCCGTCCCTCGCACTAGAATCCCGTCTCTCACACTAGACTCCCGTCCCTCACACTATACACCGGTTCCTCACGTTGTACTCCCATCCCTCACACTGTACTCCCATCCCTCACACTGTACTCCAGTCCCTCACACTGTACTCCCGTCCATCACACTGTACTGCCGTCCCTCACACTATACCTCCGTCTCTCACACAATTCACCCGTCTCTCATACTATACTCCCTTCCCTCGCACTGTACTCCCGTCCCTCACACCGTACTCCCGTAACTCACACCGTACTTCCGTCCCTCACACCGTACTCCCGTCCCTCACACTGTACACCCGTCCCTCACACTGTACTCCCGGCCCTCAAACTGTACTCCCATCCCTCAAACTGTACTCCCGTCCCTCACACTATACGCCAGTCCCTCACACTATATTCCTGTCGCTCACACTATACTCCCGTCCCTCACACAATACTCCTGTCCCTCATACTATACGCCAGTCCCTCACACTATATTCCTGTCCCTCACACTATATTCCTGTCCCTCACACTATATTCCTGTCCCTCACACTATACATCTGGCACACATGCTATACTCCCGACCCTCACACTATACTCCCGTCTCTCACACTAAACCCCGGACCCTCACACTATACTAAAGTTCCTCACACTATACCCGGTCCCTCACACTGTACTCCCGTCCCTCACACTGTACTCCCGTCCCTCACACTGCACTCCCGTCTCTCACACTGTACACCCGTCTCTCACACTGTACACCCGTCCCTCACACTGTACTCCCGTCCCTCACACTGCACTCCCGTCTCTCACACTGTACATACGTCTCTCACACTGTACACCGGTCTCTCACACTGTACTCCCGTCCCTCACACTGTACTCCCGTCCCTCACACTGTACTCCCGTCTCTCACACTGTACTCCCGTCACTCACACTGTACCCCGGTTCCTCACACTGTACTCCTGTCTCTCACACTGTACTCCCGTCACTCACACTGTACCCCGGTTCCTCACACTATACTTCCGTCCCTAACATTATACTCCAGTCCCACACACTATACTGCCGTCCCTCACACTGTACTCCCGTCCCTCACACTGTACTCCCGTCTCTCACAATGTACTCCCGTCCCTCACACTGTACTCCCGTCTCTCACACTATACTCCCGTCTCTCACACTGTACTCCCGTCTCTCACACTGTTCTCCTGTCCCTCACACTATTCTCCCGTCCCTTACACTGTACTCCCGTCCCTCACACTATACTGCCGTCTCTCACACTGTACTCCCGTCCCTCACACTGTACATCGGATCCTCAAACTATTCACCCGTCTCTCACATTGTATCCTGGTTACTTACACTGTATTCGCGTCCCTCACTCTGAACTCCCATCCCTCGCGCTGAACTCCCGTACCTCACGCTGTACTCCCGTCCCTCACGCTGTACTCCCGTCCCTCACGCTGTACTCCCGTCAATTGAACTAGACTCCCATCCCTCACACTGTACTCCCGTCTCTCACACTAAACCCCGGACCCTCACACTATACTACAGTTCCTCACACTATACCCGGTCCCTCACACTGTACTCCCGTCCCTCACTCTGAACTCCCATCCCTCGCGCTGAACTCCCGTACCTCACGCTGTACTCCCGTCCCTCACGCTGTACTCCCGTCCCTCACGCTGTACTCCCGTCAATTGCACTAGACTCCCGTCCCTCACACTGTACTCCCGTCTCTCACACTAAACCCCGGACCCTCACACTATACTACAGTTCCTCACACTATACCCGCTCCCTCACACTGTACTCCCGTCCCTCACACTGTACTCCCGTCCCTCACACTGCACTCCCGTCTCTCACACTGTACACCCGTCTCTCACACTGTACTCCTGTCACTCACACTGTACCCCGGTTCCTCACACTGTACTCCCGTCCCTCACACTGTACTCCCGTCCCTCACACTGTACTCCCGTCTCTCACACTATACCCCGGTTCCTCACACTGTACTCCCGTCCCTCACACTGTACTCCTGTCACTCACACTGTACCCCGGTTCCTCACACTGTACTCCCGTCCCTCACACTTCACTCCTGTCACTCACACTGTACCCCGGTTCCTCACACTGTACTCCTGTCCCTCACACTGTACTCCCGTCCCTCACACTGTACTCCCGTCTCTCACACTATACCCCGGTTCCTCACACTATACTCCCGTCCCTAACATTATACTCCCGTCTCTCACACTATACTCCCGGCCCTCACACTATACTCCCGTCCCTCACACTGTACTCCCGTCTCTCGCACTGTACTCCCGTCCCTCACACTGTACTCCCGTCTCTCACACTATACTCCCGGCCCACACACTGTACTCCCGTCCCTCACACTATACTCCCGTCCCTCACACTATACTCCCATCCCTCACACTGTACTCCCGTCCCTCACCCTGTACATCGGATCCTCAAACTATTCACCCGTCTCTCACACTGTATTCCCGTCCCTCACTCTGAAATCCTGTCCCTCGCGCTATACTCCCATACCTCGCGCTGTACTCCTGTCCCTCGCGCTGTACTCCCATCCCTCGCGCTGTACTCCCTTCCCTCGCGCTGTATTCCCGTCCCTCACACTGTACTCCCATCCCTCACACTGTTTCCCGGTTCCTCACACTATAATCGCGTCCCTCACACTATTCTCCCGTCCCTCACACTATTCTCCCGTCCCTCACACTGTACGCGCGTCCCTCACACTGTACTCCCGTCCCTCACACTATAGTCCCGTCCCTCACACTGTACTCCTGTCCCTCACACTAGACTCCCGTCCCTCACACTAGACTCCCGTCCCTCGCGCTGTACTCCCGTCTCTCACACTGTACTACCGTCTCTCACACTGTACTCCCGTCTCTCACACTGTACTTCCGTCCCTCACACTGTATTCCCGTCCCTCACACTGTACTCCCGTCACTCACACGGTACTCCCGTCCCTCGCGCTGTACACCCGTCACTCGCACTAGATTCCCGTCCCTCACACTAGACTCCTGCCTCTCAAGCTGTACTCCCGTCCCTCGCAATGTACTCCCGTCCCTCGCACTGTACTCCCGTCTCTCACACTAGACGCCCGTCCCTCACACTGTACTCCCGTCCCTCACACCGTACTCCCGTCCCTCACACCGTACTTCTGTCCCTCACACCGTACTCCCGTCCCTCACACTGTACACCCGTCCCTCACACTGTACCCCCGTCCCTCAAACTGTACTCCCGTCCCTCACACTGTACTCCCGTCCCTCAAACTGTACTCCCGTCCCTCAAACTGTACTCCCGTCCCTCACACTATTCGCCAGTCCATCACACTATATTCCTGTCCCTCACACTATACTCCCGTCCCTCACACAATACTCCTGTCCCTCATACTATACGCCAGTCCCTCACACTATATTCCTGTCCCTCACACTATATTCCTGTCCCTCACACTATATTCCTGTCCCTCACACTATACATCTGGCACACATGCTATACTCCCGACCCTCACACTATACTCCCGTCTCTCACACTAAACCCCGGACCCTCACACTATACTACAGTTCCTCACACTATACCCGGTCCCTCACACTGTACTCCCGTCCCTCACACTGTACTCCCGTCCCTCACACTGCACTCCCGTCTCTCACACTGTACACCCGTCTCTAACACTGTACACCCGTCCCTCACACTGTACTCCCGTCCCTCACACTGTACTCCCGTCCCTCACACTGTACTCCCGTCTCTCACACTGTACTCCCATCACTCACACTGTACCCCGGTTCCTCACACTGTACTCCTGTCTCTCACACTGTACTCCCGTCACTCACACTGTACCCCGGTTCCTCACACTATACTGCCGTCCCTCACACTGTACTCCCGTCCCTCACACTGTACTCCCGTCTCTCACAATGTACTTCGTCCCTCACACTGTACTCCCGTCTCTCACACTATACTCCCGTCTCTCACACTGTACTCCCGTCTCTCACACTGTTCTCCTGTCCCTCACACTATTCACCCGTCCCTTACACTGTACTCCCGTCCCTCACACTATACTCCCGTCTCTCACACTGTACTCCCGTCCCTCACACTGTACATCGGATCCTCAAACTATTCACCAGTCTCTCACACTGTATCCCGGTTACTTACACTGTATTCGCGTCCCTCACTCTGAACTCCCATCCCTCGCGCTGAACTCCCGTACCTTGCGCTGTACTCCCGTACCTCACGCTGTACTCCCGTCCCTCACGCTGTACTCCCGTCCCTCACGCTGTACTCCCGTCACTTGCACTAGACTCCCGTCCCTCACACTGTACTCCCGTCTCTCACACTAAACCCCGGACCCTCACACTATACTACAGTTCCTCACACTATAACCGGTCCCTCACACTGTACTCCCGTCCCTCACACTGTACTCCCGTCCCTCACACTGCACACCCGTCTCTCACACTGTACACCCGTCTCTCAGACCGTACTCCTGTCACTCACACTGTACCCCGGTTCCTCACACTGTACTCCCGTCCCTCACACTGTACTCCCGTCCCTCACACTGTACTCCCTTCTCTCACACTATACCCCGGTTCCTCACACTGTACTCCCGTCCCTCACACTGTACTCCTGTCACTCACACTGTACCCCGGTTCCTCACACTGTACTCCCGTCCCTCACACTGTACTCCTGTCACTCACACTGTACCCCGGTTCCTCACACTGTACTCCCGTCCCTCACACTGTACTCCCGTCCCTCACACTGTACTCCCGTCTCTCACACTATACCCCGGTTCCTCACACTATACTCCCGTCCCTAAGATTATACTCCCGTCCCTCACACTATACTCCCGGCCCTCACACTATACTCCCGTCCCTCACACTGTACTCCCGTCTCTCACACTGTACTCCCGTCCCTCACACTGTACTCCCGTCTCTCACACTATACTCCCGGCCCACACACTGTACTCCCGTCCCTCACACTATACTCCCGTCCCTCACACTATATTCCTGTCCCTCACACTATATTCCTGTCCCTCACACTATATTCCTGTCCCTCACACTATACATCTGGCACACATGCTATACTCCCGACCCTCACACTATACTCCCGTCTCTCACACTAAACCCCGGACCCTCACACTATACTACAGTTCCTCACACTATACCCGGTCCCTCACACTGTACTCCCGTCCCTCACACTGTACTCCCGTCCCTCACACTGCACTCCCGTCTCTCACACTGTACACCCGTCTCTAACACTGTACACCCGTCCCTCACACTGTACTCCCGTCCCTCACACTGTACTCCCGTCCCTCACACTGTACTCCCGTCTCTCACACTGTACTCCCATCACTCACACTGTACCCCGGTTCCTCACACTGTACTCCTGTCTCTCACACTGTACTCCCGTCACTCACACTGTACCCCGGTTCCTCACACTATACTGCCGTCCCTCACACTGTACTCCCGTCCCTCACACTGTACTCCCGTCTCTCACAATGTACTACGTCCCTCACACTGTACTCCCGTCTCTCACACTATACTCCCGTCTCTCACACTGTACTCCCGTCTCTCACACTGTTCTCCTGTCCCTCACACTATTCACCCGTCCCTTACACTGTACTCCCGTCCCTCACACTATACTCCCGTCTCTCACACTGTACTCCCGTCCCTCACACTGTACATCGGATCCTCAAACTATTCACCAGTCTCTCACACTGTATCCCGGTTACTTACACTGTATTCGCGTCCCTCACTCTGAACTCCCATCCCTCGCGCTGAACTCCCGTACCTTGCGCTGTACTCCCGTACCTCACGCTGTACTCCCGTCCCTCACGCTGTACTCCCGTCCCTCACGCTGTACTCCCGTCACTAGCACTAGACTCCCGTCCCTCACACTGTACTCCCGTCTCTCACACTAAACCCCGGACCCTCACACTATACTACAGTTCCTCACACTATAACCGGTCCCTCACACTGTACTCCCGTCCCTCACACTGTACTCCCGTCCCTCACACTGCACACCCGTCTCTCACACTGTACACCCGTCTCTCAGACCGTACTCCTGTCACTCACACTGTACCCCGGTTCCTCACACTGTACACCCGTCCCTCACACTGTACTCCCGTCCCTCACACTGTACTCCCTTCTCTCACACTATACCCCGGTTCCTCACACTGTACTCCCGTCCCTCACACTGTACTCCTGTCACTCACACTGTACCCCGGTTCCTCACACTGTACTCCCGTCCCTCACACTGTACTCCTGTCACTCACACAGTACCCCGGTTCCTCACACTGTACTCCCGTCCCTCACACTGTACTCCCGTCCCTCACACTGTACTCCCGTCTCTCACACTATACCCCGGTTCCTCACACTATACTCCCGTCCCTAAGATTATACTCCCGTCCCTCACACTATACTCCCGGCCCTCACACTATACTCCCGTCCCTCACACTGTACTCCCGTCTCTCACACTGTACTCCCGTCCCTCACACTGTACTCCCGTCTCTCACACTATACTCCCGGCCCACACACTGTACTCCCGTCCCTCACACTATACTCCCGTCCCTCACACTATACTCCCATCCCTCATACTGTACTCCCGTCCCTCACCCTGTACATTGGATCCTCAAACTATTCACCCGTCTCTCACACTGTATTCCCGTCCCTCACTCTGAAATCCTGTCCCTCGCGCTATACTCCCGTACATCGCGCTGTACTCCTGTCCCTCACGCTGTACTCCCGTCCCTCACACTGTACTCCCATCCCTCACACTGTTTCCCGGGTCCTCACACTATAATCGCGTCCCTCACACTATTCTCCCGTCCCTCACACTATTCTCCCGTCCCTCACACTGTACTCCCGTCCCTCACACTATTCTCCCGTTCCTCACACTGTACTCCCGTCCCTCACACTAAACTCCCGTCCCTCACACTAGACTCCCGTCCCTCGCGCTGTACTCCCGTCTCTCACACTGTACTACCGTCTCTCACACTGTACTCCCGTCTCTCACACTGTACTTCCTCCCACACACTGTATTCCCGTCCCTCACACTGTACTCCCGTCCCTCACACTAAACTCCCGTCCCTCACACTAGACTCCCGTCCCTCGCGCTGTACTCCCGTCTCTCACACTGTACTACCGTCTCTCACACTGTACTCCCGTCTCTCACACTGTACTTCCTCCCACACACTGTATTCCCGTCCCTCACACTGTACTCCCGTCACTCACACAGTACTCCCGTCCCTCGCGCTGTACTCCCATCACTCGCACTAGATTCCCGTCCCTCACACTAGACTCCTGCCTCTCACGCTGTACTCCCGTCCCTCGCAATGTACTCCCGTCCCTCGCACTGTACTCCCGTCTCTCACACTAGACGCCCGTCCCTCACACTGTACTCCCGTCCCTCACACCGTACTCCCGTCCCTCACACCGTACTTCCGTCCCTCACACCGTACTCCCGTCCCTCACACTGTACTCCCGTCCCTCACACTGTACTCCCGTCCCTCAAACTGTACTCCCGTCCCTCACACTGTACTCCCGTCCCTCAAACTGTACTCCCGTCCCTCAAACTGTACTCCCGTCCCTCACACTATACGCCAGTCCCTCACACTATATTCCTGTCCCTCACACTATACTCCCGTCCCTCACACAATACTCCTGTCCCTCATACTATACGCCAGTCTCTCACACTAAATTCCTGTCCCTCACATTATATTCCTGTCCCTCACACTATATTCCTGTCCCTCACACTATACATCTGGCACACATGCTATACTCCCGACCCTCACACTATACTCCCGTCTCTCACACTAAACCCCGGACCCACACACTATACTACAGTTCCTCAAACTATACCCGGTCCCTCACACTGTACTCCCGTCCCTCACAATGTACTCCCGTCCCTCACACTGCACTCCCGTCTCTCACACTGTACACCCGTCTCTAAAACTGTACACCCGTCCCTCACACTAGACTCCCGTCCCTCACACTGTACTCCCGTCCCTCAGACTGTACTCCCGTCTCTCACACTGTACTCCCGTCACTCACACTGTACCCCGGTTCCTCACACTGTACTCCTGTCTCTCACACTGTACTCCCGTCACTCACACTGTACCCCGGTTCCTCACACTATACTTCCGTCCCTAACATTATACTCCAGTCCCACACACTATACTGCCGTCCCTCACACTGTACTCCCGTCCCTCACACAGTACTCCCGTCTCTCACAATGTACTCCCGTCCCTCACACTGTACTGCCGTCTCTCACACTATACTCCCGTCTCTCACACTGTACTCCCGTCTCTCACACTGTTCTCCTGTCCCTCACACTATTCACCCGTCCCTTACACTGTACTCCCGTCCCTCACACTATACTCCCGTCTCTCACACTGTACTCCCGTCCCTCACACTGTACATCGGATCCTCAAACTATTCACCAGTCTCTCACACTGTATCCCGGTTACTTACACTGTATTCCCGTCCCTCACTCTGAACTCCCAACCCTCGTGCTGAACTCCCGTACCTTGCGCTGTACTCCCGTACCTCACGCTGTACGCCCGTCCCTCACGCTGTACTCCCGTCCCTCACGCTGTACTCCCGTCACTTGCACTAGACTCCCGTCCCTCACACTGTACTCCCGTCTCTCACACTAAACCCTGGACCCTCACACTATACTACAGTTGCTCACACTATACCCGGTCACTCACACTGTACTCCCGTCTCTCACACTGTACTCCCGTCCCTCACACTGCACTCCCGTCTCTCACACTGTACACCCATCTCTCACACTGTACACCCGTCCCTCACACTGTACTCCTGTCCCTCACACTGTACTCCCGTCCCTCACACTGTACTCCCGTCTCTCACACTGTACTCCCGTCATTCAAACTGTACCCCGGTTCCTCACACTGTACTCCCGTCCCTCACACTGTACTCCCGTCCCTCACACTGTACTCCCGTCTCTCACACTATACCCCGGTTCCTTACACTATACTCCTGTCCCTAACATTATACTCCCGTCCCTCACACTATACTCCCGGCCCTCACACTATACTCCCGTCCCTCACACTGTACTCCCGTCTCTCGCACTGTACTCCCGTCTCTCACACTGTACTCCCATCTCTCACACTATACTCCCGGCCCACACACTGTACTCCCGTCCCTCACACTATACTCCCGTCCCTCACACTATACTCCCATCCCTCACACTGTACTCCCGTCCCTCACCCTGTACATCGGATCCTCAAACTATTCACCCGTCTCTCACACTGTATTCCCGTCCCTCACTCTGAAATCCTGTCCCTCGTGCTATACTCCCGTACCTCGCGCTGTACTCCTGTCCCTCGCGCTGTACTCCGGTCCCTCGCGCTGTACTCCCTTCCCTCGCGCTGTATTCCCGTCCCTCACACTGTACTCCCATCCCTCACACTGTTTCCCGGTTCCTCACAATATACTCGCGTCCCTCACACTATTCTCCCGTCCCTCACACTACTCTCCCGTCCCTCACATTGTACTCCCGTCCCTCACACTAAACTCCCGTCCCTCACACTAAACTCCCGTTCCTCACACTATACTCCCGTCCCTCACACTAGACTCCCGTCCCTCGCGCTGTACTCCCGTCCCTCACACTGTACTCCCGTCCCTCACACCGTACTCCCGTCCCTCACACGGTACTCCCGTCCCTCGCGCTGTACTCCCGTCACTCGCACTAGATTCCCGTCCCTCACACTAGACTCCTGCCTCTCACGCTGTACTCCCGTCCCTCGCAATGTACTCCCGTCCCTCGCACTGTACTCCCGTCTCTCACACTAGACGCCCGTCCCTCACACTGTACTCCCGTCCCTCACACTATACAACGGTTCCTCACGTTGTACCCCCGTCCCTCGCGCTGTACTCCCACATCTCGCACTGTACTCGCGTCCCTCACATGGTACTCCCGTCCCTCGCACTGTACTCCCGTCATTCGCACTGTACTCCCGTCCCTCGCATTAGAATCCCGTCTCTCACACTAGACTCCCGTCCCTCACACTATACACCGGTTCCTCACGTTGTACTCCAGTCCCTCACACTGTACTCCCATCCCTCACACTGTACTCCAGTCCCTCACACTGTACTCCCGTCCCTCACACTGTACTCCCGTCCCTCACACTATACCTCCGTCTCTCACACAATTCACCCGTCTCTCACACTATACTCCCGTCTCTCACACTGTACTCCCGCCTCTCACACTGTACTCCCGTCGCTCGCATGGTGCTCCCGTCCCTCGCACTGTACTCCCGTCCCTCGCTCAGTGCTCCCATCCCTCACGCTGTACTCCCGTCCCTCACACTGTACTCCCGTCCCTCACACTGTACTTCCGTCTCTCACACAATTCACCCGTCTCTCACACCATACTCCCGTCCCTCACACTGTTTCCCGGTTCCTCACACTGTACTCCCATCCCTCACGCTGTACTCCCGTCCCTCATACTGTACTCCCATCCCTCACACTGTTTCCCGGTTCCTCACACTATACTCCCGTCCCTCACACTAGACTCCCGTACCTCACACTAGACTCCCGTACCTCACACTGTACTCCCGTATCTCACAATGTACTCCCGTCTCTCACACTTTATCCCGGTTCCTCACACTGTACACCGGTCCCTCACACTGTACTCCCGTCCCTCACACTGTACTCCCGTCCCTCACACCGTACTTCCGTCCCTCACACCGTACTCCCATCCCTCACTGTACTCCCGTCCCTCACACTGTACTCCCGTCCCTCACACTATACCTCCGTCTCTCACACAATTCACCCGTCTGTCACACTATACACCCGTCCCTCACACTGTACTCCCGCCTCTCACACTGTAATCCCGTCCCTCGCATGGTGCTCCCGTCCCTCGCACTGTACTCCCGTCCCTCGCGCACTGCTCCCGTCCCTCACGCTGTACTCCCGTCCCTCACACTGTACTCCCGTCCCTCACACTGTACTCCCGTCCCTCACACTGTCCTCCCGTCCCTCACACTGTACTTCCGTCTCTCACACAATTCACCTGTCTCTCACACCATACTCCCGTCCCTCACACTGTTTCCCGGTTCCTCACACTGTACTCCCGTCCCTCACGCTGTACCCCCGTCCCTCACGCTGTACTCCCGTCCCTCACACTCTACTCCCGCCTCTCACACTGTACTCCCGTCCCTCACATGGTACTCCCGTCCCTCGCACTGTACTCCCTCCCTCGCACTGTACTCCAGTCCCTCGCACTAGAATCCCGTCTCTCACACTAGACTCCCGTCCCTGACACTATACACCGGTTCCTCACGTTGTACTCCCGTCCCTCACACTGTACTCCCATCCCTCACACTGTACTCCCGTCCCTCACACTGTACTCCCGTCCCTCACACTGTACTCCCGTCTCTCACACTATACTCCCTTCTCTCACACTGTACTCCCGTCCCTCACACTGTACATCGGATCCTCAAACTATTCACCCGTCTCTCACACTGTATCCCGGTTACTTACACTGTATTCCCGTTCCTCACTATGAAATCCCATCCCTCGCGCTGAACTCCCGTACCTTGCGCTGTACTCCCGTACCTCACGCTGTACTCCCGTCCCTCACGCTGTACTCCCGTCCCTCACGCTGTACTCCCGTCACTTGCACTAGACTCCCGTCCCTCACACTGTACTCCCGTCTCTCACACTAAACCCCGGACCCTCACACTATACTACAGTTCCTCACACTATAACCGGTCCCTCACACTGTACTCCCGTCCCTCACACTGTACTCCCGTCCCTCACACTGCACACCCGTCTCTCACACTGTACACCCGTCTCTCAGACCGTACTCCTGTCACTCACACTGTACCCCGGTTCCTCACACTGTACACCCGTCCCTCACACTGTACTCCCGTCCCTCACACTGTACTCCCTTCTCTCACACTATACCCCGGTTCCTCACACTGTACTCCCGTCCCTCACACTGTACTCCTGTCACTCACACTGTACCCCGGTTCCTCACACTGTACTCCCGTCCCTCACACTGTACTCCTGTCACTCACACAGTACCCCGGTTCCTCACACTGTACTCCCGTCCCTCACACTGTACTCCCGTCCCTCACACTGTACTCCCGTCTCTCACACTATACCCCGGTTCCTCACACTATACTCCCGTCCCTAAGATTATACTCCCGTCCCTCACACTATACTCCCGGCCCTCACACTATACTCCCGTCCCTCACACTGTACTCCCGTCTCTCACACTGTACTCCCGTCCCTCACACTGTACTCCCGTCTCTCACACTATACTCCCGGCCCACACACTGTACTCCCGTCCCTCACACTATACTCCCGTCCCTCACACTATACTCCCATCCCTCATACTGTACTCCCGTCCCTCACCCTGTACATTGGATCCTCAAACTATTCACCCGTCTCTCACACTGTATTCCCGTCCCTCACTCTGAAATCCTGTCCCTCGCGCTATACTCCCGTACATCGCGCTGTACTCCTGTCCCTCACGCTGTACTCCCGTCCCTCACACTGTACTCCCATCCCTCACACTGTTTCCCGGGTCCTCACACTATAATCGCGTCCCTCACACTATTCTCCCGTCCCTCACACTATTCTCCCGTCCCTCACACTGTACTCCCGTCCCTCACACTATTCTCCCGTTCCTCACACTGTACTCCCGTCCCTCACACTAAACTCCCGTCCCTCACACTAGACTCCCGTCCCTCGCGCTGTACTCCCGTCTCTCACACTGTACTACCGTCTCTCACACTGTACTCCCGTCTCTCACACTGTACTTCCTCCCACACACTGTATTCCCGTCCCTCACACTGTACTCCCGTCCCTCACACTAAACTCCCGTCCCTCACACTAGACTCCCGTCCCTCGCGCTGTACTCCCGTCTCTCACACTGTACTACCGTCTCTCACACTGTACTCCCGTCTCTCACACTGTACTTCCTCCCACACACTGTATTCCCGTCCCTCACACTGTACTCCCGTCACTCACACAGTACTCCCGTCCCTCGCGCTGTACTCCCATCACTCGCACTAGATTCCCGTCCCTCACACTAGACTCCTGCCTCTCACGCTGTACTCCCGTCCCTCGCAATGTACTCCCGTCCCTCGCACTGTACTCCCGTCTCTCACACTAGACGCCCGTCCCTCACACTGTACTCCCGTCCCTCACACCGTACTCCCGTCCCTCACACCGTACTTCCGTCCCTCACACCGTACTCCCGTCCCTCACACTGTACTCCCGTCCCTCACACTGTACTCCCGTCCCTCAAACTGTACTCCCGTCCCTCACACTGTACTCCCGTCCCTCAAACTGTACTCCCGTCCCTCAAACTGTACTCCCGTCCCTCACACTATACGCCAGTCCCTCACACTATATTCCTGTCCCTCACACTATACTCCCGTCCCTCACACAATACTCCTGTCCCTCATACTATACGCCAGTCTCTCACACTAAATTCCTGTCCCTCACATTATATTCCTGTCCCTCACACTATATTCCTGTCCCTCACACTATACATCTGGCACACATGCTATACTCCCGACCCTCACACTATACTCCCGTCTCTCACACTAAACCCCGGACCCACACACTATACTACAGTTCCTCAAACTATACCCGGTCCCTCACACTGTACTCCCGTCCCTCACAATGTACTCCCGTCCCTCACACTGCACTCCCGTCTCTCACACTGTACACCCGTCTCTAAAACTGTACACCCGTCCCTCACACTAGACTCCCGTCCCTCACACTGTACTCCCGTCCCTCAGACTGTACTCCCGTCTCTCACACTGTACTCCCGTCACTCACACTGTACCCCGGTTCCTCACACTGTACTCCTGTCTCTCACACTGTACTCCCGTCACTCACACTGTACCCCGGTTCCTCACACTATACTTCCGTCCCTAACATTATACTCCAGTCCCACACACTATACTGCCGTCCCTCACACTGTACTCCCGTCCCTCACACAGTACTCCCGTCTCTCACAATGTACTCCCGTCCCTCACACTGTACTGCCGTCTCTCACACTATACTCCCGTCTCTCACACTGTACTCCCGTCTCTCACACTGTTCTCCTGTCCCTCACACTATTCACCCGTCCCTTACACTGTACTCCCGTCCCTCACACTATACTCCCGTCTCTCACACTGTACTCCCGTCCCTCACACTGTACATCGGATCCTCAAACTATTCACCAGTCTCTCACACTGTATCCCGGTTACTTACACTGTATTCCCGTCCCTCACTCTGAACTCCCAACCCTCGTGCTGAACTCCCGTACCTTGCGCTGTACTCCCGTACCTCACGCTGTACGCCCGTCCCTCACGCTGTACTCCCGTCCCTCACGCTGTACTCCCGTCACTTGCACTAGACTCCCGTCCCTCACACTGTACTCCCGTCTCTCACACTAAACCCTGGACCCTCACACTATACTACAGTTGCTCACACTATACCCGGTCACTCACACTGTACTCCCGTCTCTCACACTGTACTCCCGTCCCTCACACTGCACTCCCGTCTCTCACACTGTACACCCATCTCTCACACTGTACACCCGTCCCTCACACTGTACTCCTGTCCCTCACACTGTACTCCCGTCCCTCACACTGTACTCCCGTCTCTCACACTGTACTCCCGTCATTCAAACTGTACCCCGGTTCCTCACACTGTACTCCCGTCCCTCACACTGTACTCCCGTCCCTCACACTGTACTCCCGTCTCTCACACTATACCCCGGTTCCTTACAC
This sequence comes from Carcharodon carcharias, assembly GCF_017639515.1. NCBI lineage: Eukaryota > Metazoa > Chordata > Chondrichthyes > Lamniformes > Lamnidae > Carcharodon > Carcharodon carcharias. The sequence continues at coordinate 69,362,136 of NC_054485.1, forward strand.
TATACTCCTGTCCCTAACATTATACTCCCGTCCCTCACACTATACTCCCGGCCCTCACACTATACTCCCGTCCCTCACACTGTACTCCCGTCTCTCGCACTGTACTCCCGTCTCTCACACTGTACTCCCATCTCTCACACTATACTCCCGGCCCACACACTGTACTCCCGTCCCTCACACTATACTCCCGTCCCTCACACTATACTCCCATCCCTCACACTGTACTCCCGTCCCTCACCCTGTACATCGGATCCTCAAACTATTCACCCGTCTCTCACACTGTATTCCCGTCCCTCACTCTGAAATCCTGTCCCTCGTGCTATACTCCCGTACCTCGCGCTGTACTCCTGTCCCTCGCGCTGTACTCCGGTCCCTCGCGCTGTACTCCCTTCCCTCGCGCTGTATTCCCGTCCCTCACACTGTACTCCCATCCCTCACACTGTTTCCCGGTTCCTCACAATATACTCGCGTCCCTCACACTATTCTCCCGTCCCTCACACTACTCTCCCGTCCCTCACACTGTACTCCCGTCCCTCACACTAAACTCCCGTCCCTCACACTAAACTCCCGTTCCTCACACTATACTCCCGTCCCTCACACTAGACTCCCGTCCCTCGCGCTGTACTCCCGTCCCTCACACTGTACTCCCGTCCCTCACACCGTACTCCCGTCCCTCACACGGTACTCCCGTCCCTCGCGCTGTACTCCCGTCACTCGCACTAGATTCCCGTCCCTCACACTAGACTCCTGCCTCTCACGCTGTACTCCCGTCCCTCGCAATGTACTCCCGTCCCTCGCACTGTACTCCCGTCTCTCACACTAGACGCCCGTCCCTCACACTGTACTCCCGTCCCTCACACTATACAACGGTTCCTCACGTTGTACCCCCGTCCCTCGCGCTGTACTCCCACATCTCGCACTGTACTCGCGTCCCTCACATGGTACTCCCGTCCCTCGCACTGTACTCCCGTCATTCGCACTGTACTCCCGTCCCTCGCATTAGAATCCCGTCTCTCACACTAGACTCCCGTCCCTCACACTATACACCGGTTCCTCACGTTGTACTCCAGTCCCTCACACTGTACTCCCATCCCTCACACTGTACTCCAGTCCCTCACACTGTACTCCCGTCCCTCACACTGTACTCCCGTCCCTCACACTATACCTCCGTCTCTCACACAATTCACCCGTCTCTCACACTATACTCCCGTCTCTCACACTGTACTCCCGCCTCTCACACTGTACTCCCGTCGCTCGCATGGTGCTCCCGTCCCTCGCACTGTACTCCCGTCCCTCGCTCAGTGCTCCCATCCCTCACGCTGTACTCCCGTCCCTCACACTGTACTCCCGTCCCTCACACTGTACTTCCGTCTCTCACACAATTCACCCGTCTCTCACACCATACTCCCGTCCCTCACACTGTTTCCCGGTTCCTCACACTGTACTCCCATCCCTCACGCTGTACTCCCGTCCCTCATACTGTACTCCCATCCCTCACACTGTTTCCCGGTTCCTCACACTATACTCCCGTCCCTCACACTAGACTCCCGTACCTCACACTAGACTCCCGTACCTCACACTGTACTCCCGTATCTCACAATGTACTCCCGTCTCTCACACTTTATCCCGGTTCCTCACACTGTACACCGGTCCCTCACACTGTACTCCCGTCCCTCACACTGTACTCCCGTCCCTCACACCGTACTTCCGTCCCTCACACCGTACTCCCATCCCTCACTGTACTCCCGTCCCTCACACTGTACTCCCGTCCCTCACACTATACCACCGACTCTCACACAATACACCCGTCTGTCACACTATACACCCGTCCCTCACACTGTACTCCCGCCTCTCACACTGTAATCCCGTCCCTCGCATGGTGCTCCCGTCCCTCGCACTGTACTCCCGTCCCTCGCGCACTGCTCCCGTCCCTCACGCTGTACTCCCGTCCCTCACACTGTACTCCCGTCCCTCACACTGTACTCCCGTCCCTCACACTGTCCTCCCGTCCCTCACACTGTACTTCCGTCTCTCACACAATTCACCTGTCTCTCACACCATACTCCCGTCCCTCACACTGTTTCCCGGTTCCTCACACTGTACTCCCGTCCCTCACGCTGTACCCCCGTCCCTCACGCTGTACTCCCGTCCCTCACACTCTACTCCCGCCTCTCACACTGTACTCCCGTCCCTCACATGGTACTCCCGTCCCTCGCACTGTACTCCCTCCCTCGCACTGTACTCCGGTCCCTCGCACTAGAATCCCGTCTCTCACACTAGACTCCCGTCCCTGACACTATACACCGGTTCCTCACGTTGTACTCCCGTCCCTCACACTGTACTCCCATCCCTCACACTGTACTCCCGTCCCTCACACTGTACTCCCGTCCCTCACACTGTACTCCCGTCCCTCACACTATACCTCCGTCTCTCACACAATTCACCCGTCTCTCACACTATACTCCCGTCCCTCACACTGTACTCCCGCCTGTCACACTGTACTCCCGTCCCTCGCATGGTGCTCCCGTCCCTCGCACTGTACTCCCGTCCCTCGCGCAGTGCTCCCGTCCCTCACGCTGTACTCCCGTCCCTCACACTGTACTCCCGTCCCTCACACTGTACTCCCGTCCCTCACACTGTACTTCCGTCTCTCACACAATTCACCCGTCTCTCACACCATACTCCCGTCCCTCACACTGTTTCCCGGTTCCTCACACTGTACTCCCGTCCCTCACGCTGTACTCCCGTCCCTCACACGGTACTCCCATCCCTCACACTGTTTCCCGGTTCCTCACACTATACTCCCGTCCCTCACACTAGACTCCTGTACCTCACACTAGACTCCCGTAACTCACACTGTACTCCCGTCCCTCACAATGTACTCCCGTCCCTCACACAGTACTCCCGTCTCTCACAATGTACTCCCGTCCCTCACACTGTACTCCCGTCTCTCACACTATACTCCCGTCTCTCACACTAGACGCCCGTCCCTCACACTGTACTCCCGTCCCTCACACCGTACTCCCGTCCCTCACACCGTACTTCCGTCCCTCACACCGTACTCCCGTCCCTCACACTGTACTCCCGTCCCTCACACTGTACTCCCGTCCCTCAAACTGTACTCCCGTCCCTCACACTGTACTCCCGTCCCTCAAACTGTACTCCCGTCCCTCAAACTGTACTCCCGTCCCTCACACTATACGCCAGTCCCTCACACTATATTCCTGTCCCTCACACTATACTCCCGTCCCTCACACAATACTCCTGTCCCTCATACTATACGCCAGTCTCTCACACTAAATTCCTGTCCCTCACACTATATTCCTGTCCCTCACACTATATTCCTGTCCCTCACACTATACATCTGGCACACATGCTATACTCCCGACCCTCACACTATACTCCCGTCTCTCACACTAAACCCCGGACCCACACACTATACTACAGTTCCTCAAACTATACCCGGTCCCTCACACTGTACTCCCGTCCCTCACAATGAACTCCCGTCCCTCACACTGCACTCCCGTCTCTCACACTGTACACCCGTCTCTAAAACTGTACACCCGTCCCTCACACTGTACTCCCGTCCCTCACACTGTACTCCCGTCCCTCAGACTGTACTCCCGTCTCACACTGTACTCCCGTCACTCACACTGTACCCCGGTTCCTCACACTGTACTCCTGTCTCTCACACTGTACTCCCGTCACTCACACTGTACCCCGGTTCCTCACACTATACTTCCGTCCCTAACATTATACTCCAGTCCCACACACTATACTGCCGTCCCTCACACTGTACTCCCGTCCCTCACACAGTACTCCCGTCTCACACAATGTACTCCCGTCCCTCACACTGTACTCCCGTCTCTCACACTATACTCCCGTCTCTCACACTGTACTCCCGTCTCTCACACTGTTCTCCTGTCTCTCACACTATTCACCCGTCCCTTACACTGTACTCCCGTCCCTCACACTATACTCCCGTCTCTCACACTGTACTCCCGTCCCTCACACTGTACATCGGATCCTCAAACTATTCACCAGTCTCTCACACTGTATCCCGGTTACTTACACTGTATTCCCGTCCCTCACTCTGAACTCCCAACCCTCGTGCTGAACTCCCGTACCTTGCGCTGTACTCCCGTACCTCACGCTGTACGCCCGTCCCTCACGCTGTACTCCCGTCCCTCACGCTGTACTCCCGTCACTTGCACTAGACTCCCGTCCCTCACACTGTACTCCCGTCTCTCACACTAAACCCCGGACCCTCACACTATACTACAGTTGCTCACACTATACCCGGTCACTCACACTGTACTCCCGTCTCTCACACTGTACTCCCGTCCCTCACACTGCACTCCCGTCTCTCACACTGTACACCCGTCTCTCACACTGTACACCCGTCCCTCACACTGTACTCCTGTCCCTCACACTGTACTCCCGTCCCTCACACTGTACTCCCGTCTCTCACACTGTACTCCCGTCATTCAAACTGTACCCCGGTTCCTCACACTGTACTCCTGTCCCTCACACTGTACTCCCGTCCCTCACACTGTACTCCCGTCTCTCACACTATACCCCGGTTCCTTACACTATACTCCTGTCCCTAACATTATACTCCCGTCCCTCACACTATACTCCCGGCCCTCACACTATACTCCCGTCCCTCACACTGTACTCCCGTCTCTCGCACTGTACTCCCGTCTCTCACACTGTACTCCCGTCTCTCACACTATACTCCCGGCCCACACACTGTACTCCCGTCCCTCACACTATACTCCCGTCCCTCACACTATACTCCCATCCCTCACACTGTACTCCCGTCCCTCACCCTGTACATCGGATCCTCAAACTATTCACCCGTCTCTCACACTGTATTCCCGTCCCTCACTCTGAAATCCTGTCCCTCGTGCTATACTCCCGTACCTCGCGCTGTACTCCTGTCCCTCGCGCTGTACTCCGGTCCCTCGCGCTGTACTCCCTTCCCTCGCGCTGTATTCCCGTCCCTCACACTGTACTCCCATCCCTCACACTGTTTCCCGGTTCCTCACAATATACTCGCGTCCCTCACACTATTCTCCCGTCCCTCACACTACTCTCCCGTCCGTCACACTGTACTCCCGTCCCTCACACTAAACTCCCGTCCCTCACACTAAACTCCCGTTCCTCACACTAGACTCCCGTCCCTCACACTAGACTCCCGTCCCTCGCGCTGTACTCCCGTCCCTCACACTGTACTCCCGTCCCTCACACCGTACTCCCGTCCCTCACACGGTACTCCCGTCCCTCGCGCTGTACTCCCGTCACTCGCACTAGATTCCCGTCCCTCACACTAGACTCCTGCCTCTCACGCTGTACTCCCGTCCCTCGCAATGTACTCCCGTCCCTCGCACTGTACTCCCGTCTCTCACACTAGACGCCCGTCCCTCACACTGTACTCCCGTCCCTCACACTATACAACGGTTCCTCACGTTGTACCCCCGTCCCTCGCGCTGTACTCCCACATCTCGCACTGTACTCGCGTCCCTCACATGGTACTCCCGTCCCTCGCACTGTACTCCCGTCATTCGCACTGTACTCCCGTCCCTCGCATTAGAATCCCGTCTCTCACACTAGACTCCCGTCCCTCACACTATACACCGGTTCCTCACGTTGTACTCCAGTCCCTCACACTGTACTCCCATCCCTCACACTGTACTCCAGTCCCTCACACTGTACTCCCGTCCCTCACACTGTACTCCCGTCCCTCACACTATACCTCCGTCTCTCACACAATTCACCCGTCTCTCACACTATACTCCCGTCTCTCACACTGTACTCCCGCCTCTCACACTGTACTCCCGTCGCTCGCATGGTGCTCCCGTCCCTCGCACTGTACTCCCGTCCCTCGCTCAGTGCTCCCATCCCTCACGCTGTACTCCCGTCCCTCACACTGTACTCCCGTCCCTCACACTGTACTTCCGTCTCTCACACAATTCACCCGTCTCTCACACCATACTCCCGTCCCTCACACTGTTTCCCGGTTCCTCACACTGTACTCCCATCCCTCACGCTGTACTCCCGTCCCTCATACTGTACTCCCATCCCTCACACTGTTTCCCGGTTCCTCACACTATACTCCCGTCCCTCACACTAGACTCCCGTACCTCACACTAGACTCCCGTACCTCACACTGTACTCCCGTATCTCACAATGTACTCCCGTCCCTCACACTTTATCCCAGTTCCTCACACTGTACACCCGTCCCTCACACTGTACTCCCGTCCCTCACACCGTACTCCCGTCCCTCACACCGTACTCCCGACCCTCACACCGTACTTCCGTCCCTCACACCGTACTCCCGTCCCTCACAATATACTCCCGTCACTCACACTGTACACCCATCCCTCACACTGTACTCCCGTCCCTCAAACTGTACTCCCGTCCCTCACACTGTACTCCCGTCCCTCAAACTGTACTCCCGTCCCTCAAACTGTACTCCCGTTCCTCACACTATACGCCAGTCCCTCACACTGTACTCCCGTCCCTCACACTGTACTCCCGTCCCTCACACTGTACTCCCGTCCCTCACACTGTACTCCCGTCCCTCAAACTGTACTCCCGTCCCTCAAACTGTACTCCCGTTCCTCACACTATACGCCAGTCCCTCACACTATACTCCTGTCCCTCACACTAAATTCCTGTCCCTCACACTATATTCCTGTCCCTCACACTATATTCCTGTCCCTCACACTATACTCCCGTCTCTCACACTAAACCCCGGACCCTCACACTATACTACCGTTCCTCACACTATACCCGGTCCCTCACACTGTACTCCCGTCCCTCACACTGTACTCCCGTCCCTCACACTGTACTCCCGTCTCTTACACTGTACTCCCGTCCCTCACACTGTACACCCGTCTCTCACACTGTACACCCGTCTCTAAAACTGTACACCCGTCCCTCACACTGTACTCCCGTCCCTCACACTGTACTTCCGTCTCTCACACTGTACTCCCGTCACTCACACTGTACCCCGGTTCCTCACACTGTACTCCTGTCTCTCACACTGTACTCCCGTCACTCACACTGTACCCCGGTTCCTCACACTATACTTCCGTCCCTAACATTATACTCCAGTCCCACACACTATACTGCCGTCCCTCACACTGTACTCCCGTCCCTCACACAGTACTCCCGTCTCTCACAATGTACTCCCGTCCCTCACACTGTACTCCCGTCTCTCACACTATACTCCCGTCTCTCACACTGTACTCCCGTCTCTCACACTGTTCTCCTGTCCCTCACACTATTCACCCGTCCCTTACACTGTACTCCCGTCCCTCACACTATACTCCCGTCTCTCACACTGTACTCCCGTCCCTCACACTGTACATCGGATCCTCAAACTATTCACCAGTCTCTCACACTGTATCCCGGTTACTTACACTGTATTCCCGTCCCTCACTCTGAACTCCCAACCCTCGCGCTGAACTCCCGTACCTTGCGCTGTACTCCCCTACCTCACGCTGTACGCCCGTCCCTCACGCTGTACTCCCGTCCCTCACGCTGTACTCCCGTCACTTGCACTAGACTCCCGTCCCTCACACTGTACTCCCGTCTCTCACACTAAACCCCGGACCCTCACACTATACTACAGTTGATCACACTATACCCGGTCACTCACACTGTACTCCCGTCTCTCACACTGTACTCCCGTCCCTCACACTGCACTCCCGTCTCTCACACTGTCCACCCGTCTCTCACACTGTACACCCGTCCCTCACACTGTACTCCCGTCCCTCACACTGTACTCCCGTCCCTCACACTGTACTCCCGTCACTCAAACTGTACCCCGGTTCCTCACACTGTACTCCCGTCCCTCACACTGTACTCCTGTCACTCACACTGTACCCCGGTTCCTCACACTGTACTCCCGTCCCTCACACTGTACTCCCGTCCCTCACACTGTACTCCCGTCTCTCACACTATACCCCGGTTCCTTACACTATACTCCTGTCCCTGACATTATACTCCCGTCCCTCACACTATACTCCCGGCCCTCACACTATACTCCCGTCCCTCACACTGTACTCCCGTCTCTCGCACTGTACTCCCGTCTCTCACACTGTACTCCCGTCTCTCACACTATACTCCCGGCCCACACACTGTACTCCCGTCCCTCACACTATACTCCCGTCCCTCACACTATACTCCCATCCCTCACACTGTACTCCCGTCCCTCAGCCTGTACATCGGATCCTCAAACTATTCACCCGTCTCTCACACTGTATTCCCGTCCCTCACTCTGAAATCCTGTCCCTCGCGCTATACTCCCGTACCTCGCGCTGTACTCCTGTCCCTCGCGCTGTACTCCCGTCCCTCGCGCTGTACTCCCTTCCCTCGCGCTGTATTCCCGTCCCTCACACTGTACTCCCATCCCTCACACTGTTTCCCGGTTCCTCACAATATACTCGCGTCCCTCACACTATTCTCCCGTCCCTCACACTACTCTCCCGTCCCTCACACTGTACTCCCGTCCCTCACACTGTACTCCCGTCCCTCACACTAAACTCCCGTTCCTCACACTAGACTCCCGTCCCTCACACTAGACTCCCGTCCCTCGCGCTGTACTCCCGTCCCTCACACCGTACTCCCGTCCCTCACACTGTACTCCCGTCTCTCACACTATACTCCCGTCTCTCACACTGTACTCCCGTCTCTCACACTGTTCTCCTGTCCCTCACACTATTCACCCGTCCCTTACACTGTACTCCCGTCCCTCACACTATACTCCCGTCTCTCACACTGTACTCCCGTCCCTCACACTGTACATCGGATCCTCAAACTATTCACCAGTCTCTCACACTGTATCCCGGTTACTTACACTGTATTCCCGTCCCTCACTCTGAACTCCCAACCCTCGCGCTGAACTCCCGTACCTTGCGCTGTACTCCCCTACCTCACGCTGTACGCCCGTCCCTCACGCTGTACTCCCGTCCCTCACGCTGTACTCCCGTCACTTGCACTAGACTCCCGTCCCTCACACTGTACTCCCGTCTCTCACACTAAACCCCGGACCCTCACACTATACTACAGTTGCTCACACTATACCCGGTCACTCACACTGTACTCCCGTCTCTCACACTGTACTCCCGTCCCTCACACTGCACTCCCGTCTCTCACACTGTACACCCGTCTCTCACACTGTACACCCGTCCCTCACACTGTACTCCCGTCCCTCACACTGTACTCCCGTCTCTCACACTGTACTCCCGTCACTCAAACTGTACCCCGGTTCCTCACACTGTACTCCCGTCCCTCACACTGTACTCCTGTCACTCACACTGTACCCCGGTTCCTCACACTGTACTCCCGTCCCTCACACTGTACTCCCGTCCCTCACACTGTACTCCCGTCTCTCACACTATACCCCGGTTCCTTACACTATACTCCTGTCCCTAACATTATACTCCCGTCCCTCACACTATACTCCCGGCCCTCACACTATACTCCCGTCCCTCACATGGTACTCCCGTCCCTCGCACTGTAATCCCGTCCCTCGCACTGTACTCCCGTCCCTCGCACTAGAATCCCGTCTCTCACACTAGACTCCCGTCCCTCACACTATACACCGGTTCCTCACGTTGTATTCCCGTCCCTCACACTGTACTCCCATCCCTCACGCTGTACTCCCGTCCCTCACACTGTACTCCCGTCCCTCACACTATACCTCCGTCTCTCACACAATTCACCCGTCTCTCACACTATACTCCCGTCCCTCACACTGTACTCCCGCCTCTCACACTGTACTCCCGTCCCTCGCATGGTGATCCCGTCCCTCGCACTGTACTCCCGTTCCTCGCGCAGTGCTCCCGTCCCTCACGCTGTACTCCCGTCCCTCACACTGTACTCCCGTCCCTCACACTGTACTCCCGTCCCTCACACTGTACTTCCGTCTCTCACACAATTCACCCGTCTCTCACACCATACTCCCGTCCCTCACACTGTTTCCCGGTTCCTCACACTGTACTCCCGTCCCTCACGCTGTACTCCCGTCCCTCACACTGTACTCCCATGCCTCACACTGTTCGCCGGTTCCTCACTCTATACTCCCGTCCCTCACACTAGACTCCCGTACCTCACACTAGACTCCCGTACCTCACACTGTACTCCCGTCCCTCACAATGTACTCCCGTCCCTCACACTTTATCCCGGTTCCTCACACTGTACACCCGTCCCTCACACTGTACTCCCGTCCCTCACACTGTACTCCCGTCCCTCACACCGTACTCCCGACCCTCACACCGTACTTCCGTCCCTCACACCGTACTCCCGTCCCTCACAATATACTCCCGTCACTCACACTGTACACCCATCCCTCACACTGTACTCCCGTCCCTCAAACTGTACTCCCGTCCCTCACACTGTACTCCCGTCCCTCAAACTGTACTCCCGTCCCTCAAACTGTACTCCCGTTCCTCACACTATACGCCAGTCCCTCACACTGTACTCCCGTCCCTCACACTGTACTCCCGTCCCTCACACTATACGCCAGTCCCTCACACTATATTCCTGTCCCTCACACTATACTCCCGTCCCTCACACAATACTCCTGTCCTTCATACTATACGCCAGTCCCTCACACTAAATTCCTGTCCCTCACACTATATTCCTGTCCCTCACACTATATTCCTGTCCCTCACACTATACATCTGGCACACATGCTATACTCCCGACCCTCACACTATACTCCCGTCTCTCACACTAAACCCCGGACCCTCACACTATACTACAGTTCCTCACACTATACCCGGTCCCTCACACTGTACTCCCGTCCCTCACACTGTACCCCCGTCCCTCACACTGCACTCCCGTCTCTCACACTGTACACCCGTCTCTAAAACTGTACACCCGTCCCTCACACTGTACTCCCGTCCCTCACACTGTACTCCCGTCCCTCACACTGTACTCCCGTCTCTCACACTGTACTCCCGTCACTCACACTGTACTCCCGTCTCTCACACTGTACTCCCGTCACTCACACTGTACCCCGGTTCCTCACACTGTACTCCTGTCTCTCACACTGTACTCCCGTCCCTCACACTGTACTCCCGTCTCTCACACTGTACTCCCGTCACTCACACTGTACCCCGGTTCCTCACACTGTACTCCCGTCACTCACACTGTACCCCGGTTCCTCACACTATACTTCCGTCCCTAACATTATACTCCAGTCCCACACACTATACTGCCGTCCCTCACACTGTACTCCCGTCCCTCACACAGTACTCCCGTCTCTCACAATGTACTCCCGTCCCTCACACTGTACTCCCGTCTCTCACACTATACTCCCGTCTCTCACACTGTACTCCCGTCTCTCACACTGTTCTCCTGTCCCTCACACTATTCACCCGTCCCTTACACTGTACTCCCGTCCCTCACACTATACTCCCGTCTCTCACACTGTACTCCCGTCCCTCACACTGTACATCGGATCCTCAAACTATTCACCAGTCTCTCACACTGTATCCCGGTTACTTACACTGTATTCCCGTCCCTCACTCTGAACTCCCAACCCTCGCGCTGAACTCCCGTACCTTGCGCTGTACTCCCGTACCTCACGCTGTACGCCCGTCCCTCACGCTGTACTCCCGTCCCTCACGCTGTACTCCCGTCACTTGCACTAGACTCCCGTCCCTCACACTGTACTCCCGTCTCTCACACTAAACCCCGGACCCTCACACTATACTACAGTTGATCACACTATACCCGGTCACTCACACTGTACTCCCGTCTCTCACACTGTACTCCCGTCCCTCACACTGCACTCCCGTCTCTCACACTGTACACCCGTCTCTCACACTGTACACCCGTCCCTCACACTGTACTCCCGTCCCTCACACTGTACTCCCGTCCCTCACACTGTACTCCCGTCACTCAAACTGTACCCCGGTTCCTCACACTGTACTCCCGTCCCTCACACTGTACTCCTGTCACTCACACTGTACCCCGGTTCCTCACACTGTACTCCCGTCCCTCACACTGTACTCCCGTCCCTCACACTGTACTCCCGTCTCTCACACTATACCCCGGTTCCTTACACTATACTCCTGTCCCTGACATTATACTCCCGTCCCTCACACTATACTCCCGGCCCTCACACTATACTCCCGTCCCTCACACTGTACTCCCGTCTCTCGCACTGTACTCCCGTCTCTCACACTGTACTCCCGTCTCTCACACTATACTCCCGGCCCACACACTGTACTCCCGTCCCTCACACTATACTCCCGTCCCTCACACTATACTCCCATCCCTCACACTGTACTCCCGTCCCTCACCCTGTACATCGGATCCTCAAACTATTCACCCGTCTCTCACACTGTATTCCCGTCCCTCACTCTGAAATCCTGTCCCTCGCGCTATACTCCCGTACCTCGCGCTGTACTCCTGTCCCTCGCGCTGTACTCCCGTCCCTCGCGCTGTACTCCCTTCCCTCGCGCTGTATTCCCGTCCCTCACACTGTACTCCCATCCCTCACACTGTTTCCCGGTTCCTCACAATATACTCGCGTCCCTCACACTATTCTCCCGTCCCTCACACTACTCTTCCGTCCCTCACACTGTACTCCCGTCCCTCACACTGTACTCCCGTCCCTCACACTAAACTCCCGTTCCTCACACTAGACTCCCGTCCCTCACACTAGACTCCCGTCCCTCGCGCTGTACTCCCGTCCCTCACACCGTACTCCCGTCCCTCACACTGTACTCCCGTCTCTCACACTATACTCCCGTCTCTCACACTGTACTCCCGTCTCTCACACTGTTCTCCTGTCCCTCACACTATTCACCCGTCCCTTACACTGTACTCCCGTCCCTCACACTAAACCCGTCTCTCACACTGTACTCCCGTCCCTCACACTGTACATCGGATCCTCAAACTATTCACCAGTCTCTCACACTGTATCCCGGTTACTTACACTGTATTCCCGTCCCTCACTCTGAACTCCCAACCCTCGCGCTGAACTCCCGTACCTTGCGCTGTACTCCCGTACCTCACGCTGTACGCCCGTCCCTCACGCTGTACTCCCGTCCCTCACGCTGTACTCCCGTCACTTGCACTAGACTCCCGTCCCTCACACTGTACTCCCGTCTCTCACACTAAACCCCGGACCCTCACACTATACTACAGTTGCTCACACTATACCCGGTCACTCACACTGTACTCCCGTCTCTCACACTGTACTCCCGTCCCTCACACTGCACTCCCGTCTCTCACACTGTACACCCGTCTCTCACACTGTACACCCGTCCCTCACACTGTACTCCCGTCCCTCACACTGTACTCCCGTCTCTCACACTGTACTCCCGTCACTCAAACTGTACCCCGGTTCCTCACACTGTACTCCCGTCCCTCACACTGTACTCCTGTCACTCACACTGTACCCCGGTTCCTCACACTGTACTCCCGTCCCTCACACTGTACTCCCGTCCCTCACACTGTACTCCCGTCTCTCACACTATACCCCGGTTCCTTACACTATACTCCTGTCCCTAACATTATACTCCCGTCCCTCACACTATACTCCCGGCCCTCACACTATACTCCCGTCCCTCACACTGTACTCCCGTCTCTCGCACTGTACTCCCGTCTCTCACACTGTACTCCCGTCTCTCACACTATACTCCCGGCCCACACACTGTACTCCCGTCCCTCACACTATACTCCCGTCCCTCACACTATACTCCCATCCCTCACACTGTACTCCCGTCCCTCACCCTGTACATCGGATCCTCAAACTATTCACCCGTCTCTCACACTGTATTCCCGTCCCTCACTCTGAAATCCTGTCCCTCGCGCTATACGCCCGTACCTCGCGCTGTACTCCTGTCCCTCGCGCTGTACTCCCGTCCCTCGCGCTGTACTCCCTTCCCTCGCGCTGTATTCCCGTCCCTCACACTGTACTCCCATCCCTCACACTGCATCCCGGTTCCTCACAATATACTCGCGTCCCTCACACTATTCTCCCGTCCCTCACACTACTCTCCCGTCCCTCACACTGTACTCCCGTCCCTCACACTGTACTCCCGTCCCTCACACTAAACTCCCGTTCCTCACACTAGACTCCCGTCACTCACACTAGACTCCCGTCCCTCGCGCTGTACTCCCGTCCCTCACACCGTACTCCCGTCCCTCGCGCTGTACTCCCGTCACTCGCACTAGATTCCCGTCCCTCACACTAGACTCCTGCCTCTCACGCTGTACTCCCGTCCCTCGCAATGTACTCCCGTCCCTCGCACTGTACTCCCGTCTCTCACACTAGACGCCCGTCCCTCACACTGTACTCCCGTCCCTCACACTATACAACGGTTCCTCACGTTGTACTCCCGTCCCTCGCGCTGTACTCCCACATCTCGCACTGTACTCGCGTCCCTCACATGGTACTCCCGTCCCTCGCACTGTACTCCCGTCATTCGCACTGTACTCCCGTCCCTCGCACTAGAATCCCGTCTCTCACACTAGACTCCCGTCCCTCACACTATACACCGGTTCCTCACGTTGTACTCCAGTCCCTCACACTGTACTCCCATCCCTCACACTGTACTCCAGTCCCTCACACTGTACTCCCGTCCCTCACACTGTACTCCCGTCCCTCACACTATACCTCCGTCTCTCACACAATTCACCCGTCTCTCACACTATACTCCCGTCTCTCACACTGTACTCCCGCCTCTCACACTGTACTCCCGTCGCTCGCATGGTGCTCCCGTCCCTCGCACTGTACTCCCGTCCCTCGCTCAGTGCTCCCGTCCCTCACGCTGTACTCCCGTCCCTCACACTGTACTCCTGTCCCTCACACTGTACTTCCGTCTCTCACACAATTCACCCGTCTCTCACACCATACTCCCGTCCCTCACACTGTTTCCCGGTTCCTCACACTGTACTCCCGTCCCTCACACTGTACTCCCGTCCCTCATACTGTACTCCCGTCCCTCACACTGTTTCCCGGTTCCTCACACTGTACTCCCGTCCCTCACGCTGTACTCCCGTCCCTCATACTGTACTCCCATCCCTCACACTGTTTCCCGGTTCCTCACACTATACTCCCGTCCCTCACACTAGACTCCCGTACCTCACACTAGACTCCCGTACCTCACACTGTACTCCCGTCCCTCACAATGTACTCCCGTCTCTCACACTTTATCCCGGTTCCTCACACTGTACACCGGTCCCTCACACTGTACTCCCGTCCCTCACACTGTACTCCCGTCCCTCACACCGTACTTCCGTCCCTCACACCGTACTCCCATCCCTCACACTGTACTCCCGTCCCTCACACTGTACTCCCGTCCCTCACACTATACCTCCGTCTCTCACACAATTCACCCGTCTGTCACACTATACTCCCGTCCCTCACACTGTACCCCCGCCTCTCACACTGTAATCCCATCCCTCGCATGGTGCTCCCGTCCCTCGCACTGTACTTCCGTCCCTCGCGCACTGCTCCCGTCCCTCACGCTGTACTCCCGTCCCTCACACTGTACTCCCGTCTCTCACACTGTACTCCCGTCCCTCACACTGTCATCCCGTCCCTCACACTGTACTTCCGTCTCTCACACAATTCACCTGTCTCTCACACCATACTCCCGTCCCTCACACTGTTTCCCGGTTCCTCACACTGTACTCCCGTCCCTCACGCTGTACTCCCGTCCCTCACGCTGTACTCCCGTCCCTCGCACTCTACTCCCGCCTCTCACACTGTACTCCCGTCCCTCACATGGTACTCCCGTCCCTCGCACTGTACTCCCGTCCCTCGCACTGTACTCCGGTCCCTCGCACTAGAATCCCGTCTCTCACACTAGACTCCCGTCCCTGACACTATACACCGGTTCCTGACGTTGTACTCCCGTCCCTCACACTGTACTCCCATCCCTCACGCTGCACTCCCGTCCCTCACACTGTACTCCCGTCCCTCACACTGTACTCCCGTCCCTCACACTATACCTCCGTCTCTCACACAATTCACCCGTCTCTCACACTATACTCCCGTCCCTCACACTGTACTCCCGCCTGTCACACTGTACTCCCGTCCCTCGCATGGTGCTCCCGTCCCTCGCACTGTACTCCCGTCCCTCGCGCAGTGCTCCCGTCCCTCACGCTGTACTCCCGTCCCTCACACTGTACTCCCGTCCCTCACACTGTACTCCCGTCCCTCACACTGTACTTCCGTCTCTCACACAATTCACCCGTCTCTCACACCATACTCCCGTCCCTCACACTGTTTCCCGGTTCCTCACACTGTACTCCCGTCCCTCACGCTGTACTCCCGTCCCTCACACGGTACTCCCATCCCTCACACTGTTTCCCGGTTCCTCACACTATACTCCCGTCCCTCACACTAGACTCCCGTACCTCACACTAGACTCCCGTAACTCACACTGTACTCCCGTCCCTCACAATGTACTCCCGTCCCTCACACTTTATCCCGGTTCCTCACAATGTACACCCGTCCCTCACACTGTACTCCCGTCCCTCACACTGTACTCCCGTCCCTCACACCGTACTCCCGTCCCTCACACCGTACTTCCATCCCTCACACCGTACTCCCGTCCCTCACACTGTACACCCGTCCCTCACACTGTACTCCAGTCCCTCAAACTGTACTCCCGTCCCTCACACTGTACTCCCATCCCTCAAATTGTACTCCCGTCCCTCAAACTGTACTCCCGTCCCTCACACTATACGCCAGTCCCTCACACTATATTCCAGTCCCTCACACTATACTCCCGTCCCTCACACAATACTCCTGTCCCTCATACTATACGCCAGTCCCTCACACTATATTCCTGTACCTCACACTATATTCCTGTCCCTCACACTATATTCCTGTCCTTCACACTATACATCCGGCACACATGCTATACTCCCGACCCTCACACTATACTCACGTCCCTCACACTGTACTTCCGTCTCTCACACAATTCACCCGTCTCTCACACCATACTCCCGTCCCTCACACTGTTTCCCGGTTCCTCACACAGTACTCCCGTCCCTCACACTGTTTCCCGTTTCCTCACACTATACTCCAGTCCCTCACACTGTACACCGGTTCCTCACGTTGTACTCCCGTCCCTCGCACTGTACTCCCACATCTCACACTGTACTCCCGTCCCTCACATGGTACTCCCGTCCCTCGCACTGTAATCCCGTCCCTCGCACTGTACTCCCGTCCCTCGCACTAGAATCCCGTCTCTCACACTAGACTCCCGTCCCTCACACTATACACCGGTTCCTCACGTTGTACTCCCGTCCCTCGCACTGTACTCCCACATCTCACACTGTACTCCCGTCCCTCACATGGTACTCCCGTCCCTCGCACTGTAATCCCGTCCCTCGCACTGTACTCCCGTCCCTCGCACTAGAATCCCGTCTCTCACACTAGACTCCCGTCCCTCACACTATACACCGGTTCCTCACGTTGTATTCCCGTCCCTCACACTGTACTCCCATCCCTCACGCTGTACTCCCGTCCCTCACATTGTACTCCCGTCCCTCACACTGTACTCCCGTCCCTCACACTATACCTCCGTCTCTCACACAATTCACCCGTCTCTCACACTATACTCCCGTCCCTCACACTGTACTCCCGCCTCTCACACTGTACTCCCGTCCCTCGCATGGTTCTCCCGTCCCTCGCACTGTACTCCCGTCCCTCGCGCAGTGCTCCCGTCCCTCACGCTGTACTCCCGTCCCTCACACTGTACTCCCATCCCTCACACTGTACTCCCGTCCCTCACACTGTACTTCCGTCTCTCACACAATTCACCCGTCTCTCACACCATACTCCCGTCCCTCACACTGTTTCCCGGTTCCTCACACTGTACTCCCGTCCCTCACGCTGTACTCCCGTCCCTCACACTGTACTCCCATCCCTCACACTGTTTGCCGGTTCCTCACTCTATACTCCCGTCCCTCACACTAGACTCCCGTACCTCACACTAGACTCCCGTACCTCACACTGTACTCCCGTCCCTCACAATGTACTCCGGTCCCTCACACTTTATCCCGGTTCATCACACTGTACACCCGTCCCTCACACTGTACTCCCGTCCCTCACACTGTACTCCCGTCCCTCACACCGTACTCCCGACCCTCACACCGTACTTCCGTCCCTCACACCGTACTCCCGTCCCTCACAATATACTCCCGTCCCTCAAACTGTACACCCGTCCCTCACACTGTACTCCCGTCCCTCAAACTGTACTCCCGTCCCTCACACTGTACTCCCGTCCCTCAAACTGTACTCCCGTCCCTCAAACTGTACTCCCGTCCCTCACACTATACGCCAGTCCGTCACACTATATTCCTGTCCCTCACACTATACTCCCGTCCCTCACACTATACTCCTGTCCCTCATACTATACGCCAGTCCCTCACACTATATTCCTGTCCCTCACACTATATTCCTGTCCCTCACACTATATTCCTGTCCCTCACACTATACATCCGGCACAAATGCTATACTCCCGACCCTCACACTATACTCACGTCCCTCACACTATACTCCCGTCTCTCACACTAAATCCCGGACCCTCACACTATACTACCGTTCCTCACACTATACCCGGTCCCTCACACTGTACTCCCGTCCCTCACACTGTACTCCCGTCCCTCACACTGTACTCGCGTCTCTCACACTGTACACCCGTCTCTCACACTGTACTCCCGTCACTCACACTATACTCCCGTCTCTCACACTGTACTCCCGTCTATCACACTGTTCTCCCGTCCCTCACACTATACTCCCGTCTCTCACACTGTACTCCCGTCCCACACACTGTATATCGGATCCTCAAACTATTCACCAGTCTCTCACACTGTATCCCGGTTACTTACACTGTATTCCCGTCCCTCACCCTGAACTCCCATCCCTCGCGCTGAACTCCCGTACCTTGCGCTGTACTCCCGTACCTCACGCTGTACTCCCGTCCCTCACGCTGTACTCCCGTCCCTCACGCTGTACTCCCGTCACTTGCACTAGACTCCCGTCCCTCACACTAGACTCCCGTCCCTCACACTAGACTCCCGCCTCTCACACTGTACTCCCGTCCCTCACACTGTACCCCCGTCCCTCACACTGTACTCCGGTCCCTCACACTGTATCACGGTTCCTCACATTGTACACCCATCCCTCACACTGTACTCCCGTCCCTCACACTGTACTCCCGTCCCTCACACCGTACTCCCGTCCCTCACACCGTACTTCCGTCCCTCACACCGTACTCCCGTCCCTCACAATATACTCCCGTCCCTCACACTGTACACCCGTCCCTCATACTGTACTCCCGTCCCTAAAACTGTACTCCCGTCCCTCACACTGTACTCCCGTCCCTCAAACAGTACTCCCGTCCCTCAAACTGTACTCCCGTCCCTCACACTGTACTCCCGTCCCTCACACTGTACACCCGTCCCTCACACTGTACTCCTGTCTTTCACACTGTTCACCCGTCCCTCACACTGTACTCCCGTCCCTCACACTGTACTCCCGTCCTTCACACTATAATCCCGTCCCACACACTATACTCCCGTCCCTCACACTGTACTCCCGTCCCTCACACTTTACTCCTGTGCCTCACACTTTACTCCCGTCTCTCACACTATACCCCGGTTCCTCACACTGTACTCCCATCCCTCACACTGTATTCCCATCCCTCACACCGTACTCCCGTACCTCACGATGTACTCCCGTCCCTCACGCTTTACTCCCGTCCCTCACGCTGTACTCCCGTCAATTGCACTAGACTCCCGTCCCTCACACTGTACTCCCGTCCCTCACACTATACACCGGTTCCTCATGTTGTACTCCCGTCCCTCGCGCTGTACTCCCACCTCTCACACTGTACTCCCGTCCCTCACATGGTACTCCCGTCCCTCGCACTGTACTCCCGTCCCTCGCAGTGTACACCCGTCCCTCGCACTAGAATCCCGTCTCTCACACTAGACTCCCGTCCCTCACACTATACACCGGTTCCTCACATTGTACTCCCGTCCCTCACACTGTACTCCCATCCCTCACACTGTACTCCCGTCCCTCACACTGTACTCCCGTCCCTCATGCTTTACTCCCGTCCCTCACGCTGTACTCCCGTCACTTGCACTAGACTCCCGTCCCTCACACTGTACTCCCGTCCCTCACACTATACACCGGTTCCTCATGTTGTACTCCCGTCCCTCGCGCTGAACTCCCACCTCTCACACTGTACTCCCGTCCCTCACATGGTACTCCCGTCCCTCGCACTGTACTCCCGTCCCTCGCAGTGTACACCCGTCCCTCGCACTAGAATCCCGTCTCTCACACTAGACTCCCGTCCCTCACACTATACACCGGTTCCTCACGTTGTACTCCCGTCCCTCACACTGTACTCCCATCCCTCACACTGTACTCCCGTCCCTCACACTGTACTCCCGTCCCTCACACTGGACTCCCGTCCCTCACACTATACCTCCGTCTCTCACACAATTCTCCCGTCTCTCACACTGTACTCCCGCCTCTCACACTGTACTCCCGTCCCTCGCATGGTGCTCCGGTCCCTCGCACTGTACTCCCGTCCCTCGCGCAGTGCTCCCGTCACTCACGCTGTACTCCCGTCCCTCACACTGTACTCCCGTCCCTCACACTGTACTCCCGTCCCTCACACTGTACTCCCATCCCTCACACTGTACTCCCGTCCCTCACACTGTACTCCCATCCCTCACACTGTTTCCTGGTTCCTCACACTATACTCCCGTCCCTCACACTCGACTCCCGTACCTCACACTAGACTCCCGTACCTCACACTGTCATCCCGTCCCTCACAATGTACTCCCGTCCCTCACACTTTATCCCGGTTCCTCACACTGTACACCCGTCCCTCACACTGTACTCCCGTCCCTCACACTGTACTCCCGTCCCTCACACTGTACTCCCGTCCCTCAAACAGTACTCCCGTCCCTCACACCGCACTCCCGTCCCTCACAATATACTCCCGTCCCTCACACTGTACTCCCGTCCCTCACACTGTACTCCCGTCCCTCAAACTGTACTCCCGTCCCTCACACTATACGCCAGTCCCTCACACTATATTCCTGTCCCTCACACTATACTCCCTTCCCTCACACTATACTCCGGTCCCTCATACTATACGCCAGTCCCTCACACTATATTCCTGTCCCTCACACTATATTCCTGTCCCTCACACTATATTCCCGACCCTCACACTATACTCATGTCCCTCACTCTGTACTCCCGTCCCTCACACTGTACACCCGTCTCTCACACTGTACTCCTGTCTCTCACACTGTACTCCTGTCTCTCACACTGTACTCCCGTTCCTCACACTGTACTCCCGTCCCTCACACTGTACACCCGTCTCTCACACTGTACTCCTGTCTCACACACTGTACTCCTGTCTCTCACACTGTACTCCCGTTCCTCACACTGTACTCCCGTCCCTCACACTGTACACCCGTCTCTCACACTGTACTCCTGTCTCTCACACTGTACTCCCGTTCCTCACACTGTACTCCCGTCCCTCACACTGTACACCCGTCTCTCACACTGTACTCCTGTCTCTCACACTGTACTCCCGTCTCTCACACTGTACACCCGTCCCTCACACTGTACTCCCGTTCCTCACACTGTACTCCCGTCCCTCACACTGTACTCCCGTCTCTCACACTGTACTCCCGTCACTCACACTGTACCCCGGTTCCTCACACTGTACTCCCGTCCCTCAAACTGTACTCCCGTCCCTCACACTATACTCCTGTCCCTCATACTATACGCCAGTCCCTCACACTATATTCCTGTCCCTCACACTATATTCCTGTCCCTCACACTAAATTCCTGTCCCTCACACTATACATCCGGCACACATGCTATACTCCCGACCCTCACACTATACTCACGTCCCTCACACTATACTCCCGTCTCTCACACTAAACCCCGGACCCTCACACTATACTACCGTTCCTCACACTATACCCGGTCCCTCACACTGTACTCCCGTCCCTCACACTGCACTCCCGTCCCTCACACTGCACTCCCGTCTCTCACACTGTTCACCCGTCTCTCACACTGTACACCCGTCCCTCACACTGTACTCCCGTCCCTCACACTGTACTCCCGTCCCTCACACTGTACTCCCGTCCCTCACACTGCACTCCCGTCTCTCACACTGTTCACCCGTCTCTCACACTGTACACCCGTCCCTCACACTGTACTCCCGTCCCTCACACTGTACTCCCGTCCCTCACACTGTACTCCCGTCTCTCACACTGTACTCCCGTCACTCACACTGTACCCCAGTTCCTCACACTGTACTCCTGTCTCTCACACTTTACTCCCGTCCCTCACACTGTACTCCCGTCCCTCACATTTTACTCCCGTGCCTCATGCTGTACTCCCATCCCTCACACTGTATTCCCATCCCTAAAACCGTACTCCCGTCCCTCACACTATACCCAGGTTCGTCACACTATACCCTGGTTCCTCACACTATACTTCCGTCCCTCACATTGTACTCCCGTCTCTCACATTGTACTCCCGTCCCTCATACTGTACATCGGATCCTCAAACTATTCACCCGTTCCTCACACTATACCCGGTCCCTCACACTGTACTCCCGTCCCTCACACTGTACTCCCGTCCCTCACACTGCACTCCCGTCTCTCCCACTGTACACCCGTCTCTCACACTGTACACCCGTCCCTCACACTGTACTCCCGTCCCTCACACTGTACTCCCGTCCCTCACACTGTACACCCATCTCTCACACTGTACTCCTGTCTCTCACACTGTACTCCCGTTCCTCACACTGTACTCCCGTCCCTCACACTGTACTCCCGTCTCTCACACTGTACTCCCGTCACTCACACTGTACCCCGGTTCCTCACACTGTACTCCCGTCCCTCAAACTGTACTCCCGTCCCTCACACTATACTCCTGTCCCTCATACTATACGCCAGTCCCTCACACTATATTCCTGTCCCTCACACTATATTCCTGTCCCTCACACTAAATTCCTGTCCCTCACACTATACATCCGGCACACATGCTATACTCCCGACCCTCACACTATACTCACGTCCCTCACACTATACTCCCGTCTCTCACACTAAACCCCGGACCCTCACACTATACTACCGTTCCTCACACTATACCCGGTCCCTCACACTGTACTCCCGTCCCTCACACTGTACTCCCGTCCCTCACACTGCACTCCCGTCTCTCACACTGTTCACCCGTCTCTCACACTGTACACCCGTCCCTCACACTGTACTCCCGTCCCTCACACTGTACTCCCGTCCCTCACACTGTACTCCCGTCTCTCACACTGTACTCCCGTCACTCACACTGTACCCCAGTTCCTCACACTGTACTCCTGTCTCTCACACTTTACTCCCGTCCCTCACACTGTACTCCCGTCCCTCACATTTTACTCCCGTGCCTCATGCTGTACTCCCATCCCTCACACTGTATTCCCATCCCTAAAACCGTACTCCCGTCCCTCACACTATACCCAGGTTCGTCACACTATACCCTGGTTCCTCACACTATACTTCCGTCCCTCACATTGTACTCCCGTCTCTCACATTGTACTCCCGTCCCTCATACTGTACATCGGATCCTCAAACTATTCACCCGTTCCTCACACTATACCCGGTCCCTCACACTGTACTCCCATCCCTCACACTGTACTCCCGTCCCTCACACTGCACTCCCGTCTCTCCCACTGTACACCCGTCTCTCACACTGTACACCCGTCCCTCACACTGTACTCCCGTCCCTCACACTGTACTCCCGTCCCTCACACTGTACTCCCGTCTCTCACACTGTACTCCCGTCACTCACACTGTTCCCCGGTTCCTCACACTGTACTCCTGTCTCTCACACTGTACTCCCGTCACTCACACTGTACCCCGGTTCCTCACACTATACGTCCGTCCCTAACATTATACTCCAGTCCCACACACTATACTCCCGTCCCTCACACTGTACTCCCGTCCCTCACACTGTACTCCCGTCCCTCACACTATACTCCCGTCTCTCACACTATACTCCCGTCTCTCACACTGTACTCCCGTCTATCACACTGTTCTCCCGTCCCTCACACTATTCTCCCGTCCCTTACACTGTACTCCCGTCCCTCACACTACACTCCCGTCTCTCACACTGTACTCCCGTCCCTCACACTGTACATCGGATCCTCAAACTATTCATCCGTCTCTCACACTGTATCCCGGTTACTTACACTGTATTCCCGTCCCTCACTCTGAACTCCCATCCCACGCGCTGAACTCCCATCCCACGCGCTGAACTCCCGTACCTTGCGCTGTACTCCCGTACCTCACGCTGTACTCCCGTCCCTCACGCTGCACTCCCGTCCCTCACGCTGTATTCCCGTCACTTGCACTAGACTCCCGTCCCTCACACTAGACTCCCGTCCCTCACACTAGACTCCCACATCTCACACTGTACTCCCGTCCCTCAAACAGTACTCCCGTCCCTCAAACTGTACTCCCGTCCCTCACACTGTACTCCCGTCCCTCACACTGTACACCCGTCCCTCACACTGTACTCCTGTCTCTCACACTGTACACCCGTCCCTCACACTGTACTCCCGTCCCTCACACTGTACTCCCGTCCTTCACACTATAATCCCGTCCCACACACTATACTCCCGTCCCTCACACTGTACTCCCGTCCCTCACACTTTACTCCTGTGCCTCACACTTTACTCCCGTCTCTCACACTATACCCCGGTTCCTCACACTGTACTCCCATCCCTCACACTGTATTCCCATCCCTCACACCGTACTCCCGTACCTCACGATGTACTCCCGTCCCTCACGCTTTACTCCCGTCCCTCACGATGTACTCCCGTCACTTGCACTAGACTCCCGTCCCTCACACTGTACTCCCGTCCCTCACACTATACACCGGTTCCTCATGTTGTACTCCCGTCCCTCGCGCTGTACTCCCACCTCTCACACTGTACTCCCGTCCCTCACATGGTACTCCCGTCCCTCGCACTGTACTCCCGTCCCTCGCAGTGTACACCCGTCCCTCGCACTAGAATCCCGTCTCTCACACTAGACTCCCGTCCCTCACACTATACACCGGTTCCTCACGTTGTACTCCCGTCCCTCACACTGTACTCCCATCCCTCACACTGTACTCCCGTCCCTCACACTGTACTCCCGTCCCTCATGCTTTACTCCCGTCCCTCACGCTGTACTCCCGTCACTTGCACTAGACTCCCGTCCCTCACACTGTACTCCCGTCCCTCACACTATACACCGGTTCCTCATGTTGTACTCCCGTCCCTCGCGCTGAACTCCCACCTCTCACACTGTACTCCCGTCCCTCACATGGTACTCCCGTCCCTCGCACTGTACTCCCGTCCCTCGCAGTGTACACCCGTCCCTCGCACTAGAATCCCGTCTCTCACACTAGACTCCCGTCCCTCACACTATACACCGGTTCCTCACGTTGTACTCCCGTCCCTCACACTGTACTCCCATCCCTCACACTGTACTCCCGTCCCTCACACTGTACTCCCGTCCCTCACACTGCACTCCCGTCCCTCACACTATACCTCCGTCTCTCACACAATTCTCCCGTCTCTCACACTGTACTCCCGCCTCTCACACTGTACTCCCGTCCCTCGCATGGTGCTCCGGTCCCTCGCACTGTACTCCCGTCCCTCGCGCAGTGCTCCCGTCACTCACGCTGTACTCCCGTCCCTCACACTGTACTCCCGTCCCTCACACTGTACTCCCGTCTCTCACACTGTACTCCCGTCACTCACACTGTTCCCCGGTTCCTCACACTGTACTCCTGTCTCTCACACTGTACTCCCGTCACTCACACTGTACCCCGGTTCCTCACACTATACGTCCGTCCCTAACATTATACTCCAGTCCCACACACTATACTCCCGTCCCTCACACTGTACTCCCGTCCCTCACACTGTACTCCCGTCCCTCACACTGTACTCCTGTCTCTCACACTATACTCCCGTCTCTCACACTGTACTCCCGTCTATCACACTGTTCTCCCGTCCCTCACACTATTCTCCCGTCCCTTACACTGTACTCCCGTCCCTCACACTACACTCCCGTCTCTCACACTGTACTCCCGTCCCTCACACTGTACATCGGATCCTCAAACTATTCATCCGTCTCTCACACTGTATCCCGGTTACTTACACTGTATTCCCGTCCCTCACTCTGAACTCCCATCCCACGCGCTGAACTCCCATCCCACGCGCTGAACTCCCGTACCTTGCGCTGTACTCCCGTACCTCACGCTGTACTCCCGTCCCTCACGCTGCACTCCCGTCCCTCACGCTGTATTCCCGTCACTTGCACTAGACTCCCGTCCCTCACACTAGACTCCCGTCCCTCACACTAGACTCCCACCTCTCACACTGTACTCCCGTCCCTCAAACAGTACTCCCGTCCCTCAAACTGTACTCCCGTCCCTCACACTGTACTCCCGTCCCTCACACTGTACACCCGTCCCTCACACTGTACTCCTGTCTCTCACACTGTTCACCCGTCCCTCACACTGTACTCCCGTCCCTCACACTGTACTCCCGTCCTTCACACTATAATCCCGTCCCACACACTATACTCCCGTCCCTCACACTGTACTCCCGTCCCTCACACTTTACTCCTGTGCCTCACACTTTACTCCCGTCTCTCACACTATACCCCGGTTCCTCACACTGTACTCCCATCCCTCACACTGTATTCCCATCCCTCACACCGTACTCCCGTACCTCACGATGTACTCCCGTCCCTCACGCTTTACTCCCGTCCCTCATGCTGTACTCCCGTCAATTGCACTAGACTCCCGTCCCTCGCACTGTACTCCCGTCCCTCACACTATACACCAGTTCCTCATGTTGTACTCCCGTCCCTCGCGCTGTACTCCCACCTCTCACACTGTACTCCCGTCCCTCACATGGTACTCCCGTCCCTCGCACTGTACTCCCGTCCCTCGCAGTGTACACCCGTCCCTCGCACTAGAATCCCGTCTCTCACACTAGACTCCCGTCCCTCACACTATACACCGGTTCCTCACGTTGTACTCCCGTCCCTCACACTGTACTCCCATCCCTCACACTGTACTCCCGTCCCTCACACTGTACTCCCGTCCCTCACGCTTTACTCCCGTCCCTCACGCTGTACTCCCGTCACTTGCACTAGACTCCCGTCCCTCACACTGTACTCCCGTCCCTCACACTATACACCGGTTCCTCACGCTGTACTCCCGTCCCTCGCGCTGAACTCCCACCTCTCACACTGTACTCCCGTCCCTCACATGGTACTCCCGTCCCTCGCACTGTACTCCCGTCCCTCGCAGTGTACACCCGTCCCTCGCACTAGAATCCCGTCTCTCACACTAGACTCCCGTCCCTCACACTATACACCGGTTCCTCACGTTGTACTCCCGTCCCTCACACTGTACTCCCATCCCTCACACTGTACTCCCGTCCCTCACTCTGTACTCCCGTCCCTCACACTGCACTCCCGTCCCTCACACTATACCTCCGTCTCTCACACAATTCTCCCGTCTCTCACACTGTACTCCCGCCTCTCACACTGTACTCCCGTCCCTCGCATGGTGCTCCGGTCCCTCGCACTGTACTCCCGTCCCTCGCGCAGTGCTCCCGTCACTCACGCTGTACTCCCGTCCCTCACTCTGTACTCCCGTCCCTCACACTGTACTCCCGTCCCTCACACTGTACTCCCATCCCTCACACTGTTTCCTGGTTCCTCACACTATACTCCCGTCCCTCACACTAGACTCCCGTACCTCACACTAGACTCCCGAACCTCACACTGTCATCCCGTCCCTCACAATGTACTCCCATCCTTCACACTTTATCCCGGTTCCTCACACTGTACACCCGTCCCTCACACTGTACTCCCGTCCCTCACACTGTACTCCCGTCCCTCACACCGTACTCCCTTCCCTCACACCGTACTTCCGTCCCTCACACCGCACTCCCGTCCCTCACAATATACTCCCGTCCCTCACACTGTACTCCCGTCCCTCACACTGTACTCCCGTCCCTCAAACTGTACTCCCGTCCCTCACACTATACGCCAGTCCCTCACACTATATTCCTGTCCCTCACACTATACTCCCTTCCCTCACACTATACTCCGGTCCCTCATACTATACGCCAGTCCCTCACACTATATTCCTGTCCCTCACACTATATTCCTGTCCCTCACACTATATTCCCGACCCTCACACTATACTCATGTCCCTCACACTATACTCCCGTCTCTCACACTAAACCCCGGACCCTCACACTATACTACCGTTCCTCACACTATACCCGGTCCCTCACACCGTACTCCCGTCCCTCACTCTGTACTCCCGTCCCTCACTCTGTACTCCCGTCCCTCACACTGTACTCCCGTCCCTCACACTGTACTCCCGTCTCTCACACTGTACTCCTGTCCCTCACACTGTACACACGTCCCTCATGCTGTACTCCCGTCCCTCACTCTGTACTCCTGTCCCTCACACTATATTCCTGTCCCTCACACTATATTCCTGTCCCTCACACTATATTCCTGTCCCTCACACTATACATCCGGCACACATGCTATACTCCCGACCCTCACACTATACTCATGTCCCTCACACTATACTCCCGTCTCTCACACTAAACCCCGGACCCTCACACTATACTACCGTTCCTCACACTATACCCGGTCCCTCACACCGTACTCCCGTCCCTCACTCTGTACTCCCGTCCCTCACACTGTACTCCCGTCCCTCACTCTGTACTCCCGTCCCTCACTCTGTACTCCCGTCCCTCACACTGTACTCCCGTCCCTCACTCTGTACTCCCGTCCCTCACACTGTACACCCGTCTCTCACACTGTACTCCTGTCTCTCACACTGTACCATCGTTCCTCACTCTGTACTCCCGCCCCTCACACTGTACACCCGTCTCTCACACTGTACTCCTGTCTCTCACACTGTACTCCTGTCTCTCACACTATACTCCCGTCTCTCACACTGTACTCCCGTCACTCACACTGTACTCCCGTCTCTCAAACTGTACTCCCGTCTCTCACACTGTACTCCTGTCTCTCACACTGTACCATCGTTCCTCACTCTGTACTCCCGCCCCTCACACTGTACACCCGTCTCTCACACTGTACTCCTGTCTCTCACACTGTACTCCTGTCTCTCACACTATACTCCCATCTCTCACACTGTACTCCCGTCCCTCACACTGTACTCCCGTTCCTCAAACTGTACTCCCGTCTCTCACACTGTACTCCCGTCACTCACACTGTACCCCGGTTCCTCACACTGTACTCCCGTCCCTCAAACTGTACTCCCGTCCCTCACACTATACTCCTGTCCCTCATACTATACGCCAGTCCCTCACACTATATTCCTGTCCCTCCCACTATATTCCTGTCCCTCACACTATATTCCTGTCCCTCACACTATACATCCGGCACACATGCTATACTCCCGACCCTCACACTATACTCACGTCCCTCACACTATACTCCCGTCTCTCACACTAAACCCCGGACCCTCACACTATACTACCGTTCCTCACACTATACCCGGTCCCTCACACTGTACTCCCGTCCCTCACACTGTACTCCCGTCCCTCAAACTGCACTCCCGTCTCTCACACTGTACACCCGTCTCTCACACTGTACTCCCGTCCCTCAAACTGCACTCCCGTCTCTCACACTATACTCCCGTCTCTCACACTGTTCTCCTGTCCCTCACACTGTACTCCCGTCTCTCACACTGTACTCCCGTCTCTCAAACTGCACTCCCGTCTCTCAAACTGCACTCCCGTCTCTCACACTGTACACCCGTCCCTCACACTGTACTCCCGTCCCTCACACTGCACTCCCGTCTCTCACACTGTACTCCCGTCTCTCAAACTGCACTCCCGTCTCTCAAACTGCACTCCCGTCTCTCACACTGTACACCCGTCCCTCACACTGTACTCCCGTCCCTCAAACTGCACTCCCGTCTCTCACACTGTACACCCGTCCCTCACACTGTACTCCCGTCCCTCACACTGCACTCCCGTCTCTCACACTGTTCACCCGTCTCTCACACTGTACACCCGTCCCTCACACTGTACTCCCGTCCCTCACACTGTACTCCCGTCCCTCACACTGTACTCCCGTCTCTCACACTGTACTCCCGTCACTCACACTGTACCCCAGTTCCTCACACTGTACTCCTGTCTCTCACACTTTACTCCCGTCCCTCACACTGTACTCCCGTCCCTCACATTTTACTCCCGTGCCTCATGCTGTACTCCCATCCCTCACACTGTATTCCCATCCCTAAAACCGTACTCCCGTCCCTCACACTATACCCAGGTTCGTCACACTATACCCTGGTTCCTCACACTATACTTCCGTCCCTCACATTGTACTCCCGTCTCTCACATTGTACTCCCGTCCCTCATACTGTACATCGGATCCTCAAACTATTCACCCGTTCCTCACACTATACCCGGTCCCTCACACTGTACTCCCGTCCCTCACACTGTACTCCCGTCCCTCACACTGCACTCCCGTCTCTCCCACTGTACACCCGTCTCTCACACTGTACACCCGTCCCTCACACTGTACTCCCGTCCCTCACACTGTACTCCCGTCCCTCACACTGTACTCCCGTCTCTCACACTGTACTCCCGTCACTCACACTGTTCCCCGGTTCCTCACACTGTACTCCTGTCTCTCACACTGTACTCCCGTCACTCACACTGTACCCCGGTTCCTCACACTATACTTCCGTCCCTAACATTATACTCCAGTCCCACACACTATACTCCCGTCCCTCACACTGTACTCCCGTCCCTCACACTGTACTCCCGTCCCTCACACTGTACTCCCGTCTCTCACACTGTACTCCCGTCTCTCACACTGTACTCCCGTCTATCACACTGTTCTCCCGTCCCTCACACTATTCTCCCGTCCCTTACACTGTACTCCCGTCCCTCACACTACACTCCCGTCTCTCACACTGTACTCCCGTCCCTCACACTGTACATCGGATCCTCAAACTATTCATCCGTCTCTCACACTGTATCCCGGTTACTTACACTGTATTCCCGTCCCTCACTCTGAACTCCCATCCCACGCGCTGAACTCCCATCCCACGCGCTGAACTCCCGTACCTTGCGCTGTACTCCCGTACCTCACGCTGTACTCCCGTCCCTCACGCTGCACTCCCGTCCCTCACGCTGTATTCCCGTCACTTGCACTAGACTCCCGTCCCTCACACTAGACTCCCGTCCCTCACACTAGACTCCCACCTCTCACACTGTACTCCCGTCCCTCACACTGTACTCCCGTCCCTCACATTGTACTCCCATCCCTCACACTGTACTCCCGTCTCTCACACTGTACTCCCGTCCCTCACACTGTACTCCCGTCCCTCACACTATACCTCCGTCTCTCACACAATTCACCCGTCTGTCACACTATACTCCCGTCCCTCACACTGTACTCCCGCCTCTCACACTGTAATCCCGTCCCTCGCATGGTGCTCCCGTCCCTCGCACTGTACTCCCGTCCCTCGCGCAGTGCTCCCGTCCGTCACGCTGTACTCCCGTCCCTCACGCTGTACTCCCGTCCCTCACACTGTACTCCCGTCCCTCACACTGTACTCCGGTCCCTCACACTGTACTTCCGTCTCTCACACAATTCACCCGTCTCTCACACCATACTCCCGTCCCTCACACTGTTTCCCGGTTCCTCACACTGTACTCCCGTCCCTCACGCTGTACTCCCGACCCTCACGCTGTACTCCCGTCCCTCACACTGTACTCCCGCCTCTCACACTGTACTCCCGTCCCTCACATGGTACTCCCGTCCCTCGCACTGTACTCCCGTCCCTCGCACTGTACTCCCGTCCCTCGCACTAGAATCCCGTCTCTCACACTAGACTCCCGTCCCTCACACTATACACCGGTTCCTCACGTTGTACTCCCGTCCCTCACACTGTACTCCCATCCCTCACACTGTACTCCCGTCCCTAACACTGTACTCCCGTCTCTCACACTGTACTCCCGTCAATCACACTGTACCCCGGTTCCTCACACTGTACTCCTGTCTCTCACACTGTACTCCCGTCACTCACACTGTACCCAGGTTCCTCACACTATACTTCCGTCCCTGACATTATACTCCAGTCCCACACACTATACTGCCGTCCCTCACACTGTACTCCTGTCCCTCACACTGTACTCCCGTCTCTCACAATGTACTCCCGTCCCTCACACTGTACTCCCGTCTCTCACACTATACTCCCGTCTCTCACACTGTACTCCCGTCTCTCACACTGTTCTCCTGTCCCTCACACTATTCTCCCGTCCCTTACACTGTACTCCCGTCCTTCACACTATACTGCCGTCTCTCACACTGTACTCCCATCCCTCACACTGTACATCGGATCCTCAAACTATTCACCCGTCTCTTACACTGTATCCCGGTTACTTACACTGTATTCCCGTCCCTCACTCTGAACTCCCATCCCACGCGCTGAACTCCCGTACCTTGCGCTGTACTCCCGTACCTCACGCTGTACTCCCGTCCCTCACGCTGTACTCCCGTCCCTCACGCTGTACTCCCGTCACTTGCACTAGACTCCCGTCCCTCACACTAGTCTCCCGTCCCTCACACTAGACTCCCGCCTCTCACACTGTACTCAGGTCCCTCACACTGTACTCCCGTCCCTCACACTGTACTCAAGTCTCTCACACTGTACTCCCGTCTCTCACACTGTACCCCGGTTCCTCACACTGTACTCCCGCCTCTCACACTGTAATCCCGTCCCTTGCATTGTGCTCCCGTCCCTTGCACTGTACTCCCGTCCCTCGCGCAGTGCTCCCGTCCCTCACGCTGTACTCCCGTCCCTCACACTGTACTCCCGTCCCTCACACTGTACTCCCGTCCCTCACACTGTACTTCCGTCTCTCACACAATTCACCCGTCTCTCACACCATACTCCCGTCCCTCACACTGTTTCCCGGTTCCTCACACTGTACTCCCGTCCCTCACACTGTTTCCCGGTTCCTCACACTGTACTCCCGTCCCTCACACTGTTTCCCGTTTCCTCACACTATACTCCAGTCCCTCAATCTAGACCCCCGTACCTCACACTAGACTCCCGTACCTCACACTGTACTCCCGTCCCTCACAATGTACTCCCGTCCCTCACACTTTATCCCGGTTCCTCACACTGTACACCCGTCCCTCACACTGTACTCCCGTCCCTCACACTGTACTCCCGTCCCTCACACCGTACTCCCGGCCCTCACACCGTACTTCCGTCCCTCACACCGTACTCCCGTCCCTCACACTGGACACCCGTCCCTCACACTATACTCCCGTCCTCAAACTGTACTCCCGTCCCTCACACTGTACTCCCGTCCCTCAAACTGTACTCCCGTCCCTCAAACTGTACTCCCGTCCCTCACACTATACGCCAGTCCCTCACACTATATTCCTGTCCCTCACACTATACTCCAGTCCCTCACACTATACTCCTGTCCCTCATACTATACGCCAGTCCCTCACACTATTTTCCTGTCCCTCACACTATATTCCTGTCCCTCACACTATACATCCGGCACACATGGTATACTCCCGACCCTCACACTATACTCACGTCCCTCACACTATACTCCCGTCTCTCACACTAAACCCCGGACTCTCACACTATACTACCGTTCCTCCCACTATACCCGGTCCCTCACACTGTACTCCCGTCCCTCACACTGTACTCCCGTCCCTCACACTGCACTCCCGTCTCTCACACTGTACACCCGTCTCTCACACTGTACACCCGTCCCTCACACTGTACTCCCGTCCTTCACACTGTACTCCCGTCTCTCACACTGTACTCCCGTCACTCACACTGTACCCCGGTTCCTCACACTGTACTCCTGTCTCTCACACTGTACTCCCTTCACTCACACTGTACCCCGGTTCCTCACACTATACTTCCGTCCCTAACATTATACTCCAGTCCCACACACTATACTCCCGTCCCTCACACTGTACTCCCGTCCCTCACACTGTACTCCCGTCTCTCACAATGTACTCCCGTCCCTCACACTGTACTCCCGTCTCTCACACTATACTCCCGTCTCTCACACTGTACTCCCGTCTATCACACTGTTCTCCCGTCCCTCACACTATACTCCCGTCTCTCACACTGTACCCCTGTCCCTCGCGCTGTACTCCCGTCCCTCACACTGTACTCCCATCCCTCACACTGTTTCCCGGAACCTCACACTATACTCCCGTCCCTCACACTATTCTCCCGTCCCTCACACTATTCTCCCGTCCCTCACACTGTACTCCCGTCCCTCACACTGTACTCCCGTCCCTCACACTGTACTCCCGTCCCTCACACTGTACACCCGTCCCTCACACTGTACTCCCGTCCCTCACACTGTACTCCCGTCCCTCACACTATACTCCCGTTCCTCACACTAGACTCCCGTCCCTCACACTAGACTTCCGTCCCTCGCGCTGTACTCCCGTCTCTCACACTGTACAACCGTCTCTCACACTGTACTCCCGTCTCTCACACTGTACTTCCGTCCCTCACACTGTATTCCCGTCCCTCACATTGTACTCCCGTCCCTCACACGGTGCTCCCATCCCTCGCGCTGTACTCCCGTCACTCGCACTAGATTCCCGTCCCTCACACTAGACTCCCGCCTCTCACGCTGTACTCCCGTCCCTCGCACTGTACTCCCATCCCTCGCACTGTACTCCCGTCTGCACACTAGACGCCCGTCCCTCACACTGTACTCCCGTCCCTCACACTATACACCGGTTCCTCACGTTGTACTCCCGTCCCTCGCACTGTACTCCCACATCTCACACTGTACTCCCGTCCCTCACATGGTACTCCCGTCCCTCTCACTGTAATCCCGTCCCTCGCACTAGAATCCCGTCTCTCACACTAGACACCCGTCCCTCACACTATACACCGGTTCCTCACGTTGTACTCCCGTCCCTCACACTGTACTCCCATCCCTCACGCTGTACTCCCGTCCCTCACACTGTACTCCCGTCCCTCACACTGTACTCCCGTCCCTCACACTATACCTCCGTCTCTCACACAATTCACCCGTCTCTCACACTATACTCCCGTCCCTCACACTGTACTTCCGCCTCTCACACTGTACTCCCGTCCCTCGCATGGTGCTCCCGTCCCTCGCACTGTACTCCCGTCCCTCGCGCAGTGCTCCCGTCCCTCACGCTGTACTCCCGTCCCTCACACTGTACTCCCGTCCCTCACACTGTACTTCCGTCTCTCACACAATTCACCCGTCTCTCACACCATACTCCCGTCCCCCACACTGTTTCCCGGTTCCTCACACTGTACTCCCGTCCCTCACGCTGTACTCCCGTCCCTCACACTGTACTCCCATCCCTCACACTGTTTGCCGGTTCCTCACACTATACTCCCGTCCCTCACACTTTATCCCGGTTCCTCACACTGTACACCCGTCCCTCACACTGTACTCCCGTCCCTCACACTGTACTCCCGTCCCTCACACCGTACTCCCGACCCTCACACCGTACTTCCGTCCCTCACACCGTACTCCCGTCCTTCACAATATACTCCCGTCCCTCACACTGTACACCCGTCCCTCACACTGTACTCCCGTCCCTCAAACTGTACTCCCGTCCCTCACACTGTACTCCCGTCCCTCAAACTGTACTCCCGTCCCTCAAACTGTACTCCCGTCCCTCACACTATATTCCTGTCCCTCACACTATACTCCCGTCCCTCACACTATACTCCTGTCCCTCATACTATACGCCCGTCCCTCACACTATATTCCTGTCCCTCCCACTATATTCCTGTCCCTCACACTATATTCCTGTCCCTCACACTATACATCCGGCACAAATGCTATACTCCCGACCCTCACACTATACTCACGTCCCTCACACTATACTCCCGTCTCTCACACTAAACCCTGGACCCTCACACTATACTACCGTTCCTCACACTATACCCGGTCCCTCACACTGTACTCCCGTCCCTCACACTGTACTCCCGTCCCTCACACTGTACTCCCGTCTCTCACACTGTAAACCCGTCTCTCACACTGTACTCCCGTCTCTCACACTATACTCCCGTCTCTCACAGTGTTCTCCCGTCTATCACACTGTTCTCCCGTCCCTCACACTATACTCCCGTCCCTCACACTGTACACCCGTCCCTCACACTGTATATCGGATCCTCAAACTATTCACCAGTCTCTCACACTGTATCCCGGTTACTTACACTGTATTCCCGTCCCTCACCCTGAACTCCCATCCCTCGCGCTGAACTCCCGTACCTTGCGCTGTACTCCCGTACCTCACGCTGTACTCCCGTCCCTCACGCTGTACTCCCGTCCCTCACGCTGTACTCCCGTCACTTGCACTAGACTCCTGTCCCTCACACTAGACTCCCGTCCCTCACACTAGACTCCCGCCTCTCACACTGTACTCCCGTCCCTCACACTGTACTCCCGTCCCTCACACTATACTCCGGTCCCTCACACTGTATCACGGTTCCTCACACTGTACACCCATCCCTCACACTGTACTCCCGTCCCTCACACTGTACTCCCGTCCCTCACACCGTACTCCCGTCCCTCACACCGTACTTCCGTCCCTCACACCGTACTCCCGTCCCTCACAATATACTCCCGTCCCTCACACTGTACACCCGTCCCTCATACTGTACTCCCGTCCCTAAAACTGTACTCCCGTCCCTCACACTGTACTCCCGTCCCTCAAACAGTACTCCCGTCCCTCACACTGTACTCCCGTCCCTCACACTGTACACCCGTCCCTCACACTGTACTCCTGTCTCTCACACTGTTCACCCGTCCCTCACACTGTACTCCTGTCCCTCACACTGTACTCCCGTCCTTCACACTATAATCCCGTCCCACACACTATACTCCCGTCCCTCACACTGTACTCCCGTCCCTCACACTTTACTCCCGTGCCTCACACTTTACTCCCGTCTCTCACACTATACCCCGGTTCCTCACACTGTACTCCCATCCCTCACACTGTATTCCCATCCCTCACACCGTACTCCCGTACCTCACGATGTACTCCAGTCCCTCACGCATTACTCCCGTCCCTCACGCTGTACTCCCGTCACTTGCACTAGACTCCCGTCCCTCACACTGTACTCCCGTCCCTCACACTGTACACCGGTTCCTCATGTTGTACTCCCGTCCCTCGCGCTGTACTCCCACCTCTCACACTGTACTCCCGTCCCTCACGTGGTACTCCCGTCCCTCGCACTGTACTCCCGTCCCTCGCAGTGTACACCCGTCCCTCGCACTAGAATCCCGTCTCTCACACTAGACTCCCGTCCCTCACACTATACACCGGTTCCTCACGTTGTACTCCCGTCCCTCACACTGTACTCCCATCCCTCACACTGTACTCCCGTCCCTCACACTGTACTCCCGTCCCTCACACTGTACTCCCGTCCCTCACGCTTTACTCCCGTCCCTCACGCTGTACTCCCGTCACTTGCACTAGACTCCCGTCCCTCACACTGTACTCCCGTCCCTCACACTATACACCGGTTCCTCACGTTGTACTCCCATCCCTCGCGGTGAACTCCCACCTCTCACACTGTACTCCCGTCCCTCACATGGTACTCCCGTCCCTCGCAGTGTACACCCGTCCCTCGCACTAGAATCCCTTCTCTCACACTAGACTCCCGTCCCTCACACTATACACCGGTTCCTCACGTTGTACTCCCGTCCCTCACACTGTACACCCATCCCTCACACTGTACTCCCGTCCCTCACACTGTACTCCCGTCCCTCACACTGCACTCCCGTCCCTCACACTATACCTCCGTCTCTCACACAATTCTCCCGTCTCTCACACTGTACTCCCGCCTCTCACACTGTACTCCCGTCCCTCACACTGTACTCCCGTCCCTCACACTGTACTCCCGTCCCTCACACTATACCTCCGTCTCTCACACAATTCACCCATCTCTCACACTATACTGCCGTCCCTCACACTGTACTCCCGCCTCTCACACTGTACTCCCGTCCCTCGCATGGTGCTCCCGTCCCTCGCACTGTACTCCCGTCCCTCGCGCAGTGCTCCCGTCCCTCACGCTGTACTCCCGTCCCTCACACCCTCACACTGTACTCCCGTCCCTCACACTGTACTCCCGTCCCTCACACTGTACTTCCGTCTCTCACACAATTCACCCGTCTCTCACACCATACGCCCGTCCCTCACACTGTTTCCCGGTTCCTCACACTGTACTCCCGTCCCTCACGCTGTACTCCCGTCCCTCACACTGTACTCCCATCCCTCACACTGTTTGCCGATTCCTCACACTATACTCCCGTCCCTCACACTAGACTCCCGTACCTCACACTAGACTCCCGTACCTCACACTGTACTCCCGTCCCTCACAATGTACTCCCGTCCCTCACACTTTATCCCGGTTCCTCACACTGTACACCCGTCCCTCACACTGTACTCCCGTCCCTCACACTGTGCTCCCGTCCCTCACACCGTACTCCCGACCCTCACACCGTACTTCCGTCCCTCACACCGTACTCCCGTCCCTCACAATATACTCCCGTCCCTCACTCTGTACACCCGTCCCTCACACTGTACTCCCGTCCCTCAAACTGTACTCCCGTCCCTCACACTGTACTCCTGTCCCTCAAACTGTACTCCCGTCCCTCAAACTGTACTCCCGTCCCTCACACTATACGCCAGTCCCTCACACTATATTCCTGTCCCTCACACTATACTCCCGTCCCTCACACTATACTCCTGTCCCTCATACTATACGCCCGTCCCTCACACTATATTCCTGTCCCTCACACTATATTCCTGTCCCTCACACTATATTCCTGTCCCTCACACTATACATCAGGCACAAATGCTATACTCCCGACCCTCACACTATACTCACGTCCCTCACACTATACTCCCGTCTCTCACACTAAACCACGGACCCTCACACTATACTACCGTTCCTCACACTATACCCGGTCCCTCACACTGTACTCCCGTCCCTCACACTGTACTCCCGTCCCTCACACTGTACTCCCGTCTCTCACACTGTACACCCGTCTCTCACACTGTACTCCCGTCTCTCACACTATACTCCCGTCTCTCACACTGTACTCCCGTCTATCACACTGTTCTCCCGTCCCTCACACTATACTCCCGTCTCTCACACTGTACTTCCGTCCCTCACACTGTATATCGGATCCTCAAACTATTCACCAGTCTCTCACACTGTATCCCGTTTACTTACACTGTATTCCCGTCCCTCACCCTGAACTCCCATACCTCGCGCTGAACTCCCGTACATTGCGCTGTACTCCCGTACCTCACGCTGTACTCCCGTCCCACACGCTGTACTCCCGTCCCTCACGCTGTACTCCCGTCACTTGCACTAGACTCCCGTCCCTCACACTAGACTCCCGTCCCTCACACTAGACTCCCGCCTCTCATACTGTACTCCCGTCCCTCACACTGTACTCCCGTCCCTCACACTGTACTCCGGTCCCTCACACTGTATCACGGTTCCTCACACTGTACACCCATCCCTCACACTGTACTCCCGTCCCTCACACTGTACTCCCGTCCCTCACACCGTACTCCCGTCCCTCACACCGTACCTCCGTCCCTCACACCGTAATCCCGTCCCTCACAATATACTCCCGTCCCTCACACTGTACACCCGTCCCTCATACTGTACTCCCTTCCCTAAAACTGTACTCCCGTCCCTCACACTGTTCTCCCGTCCCTCAAACAGTTCTCCCGTCCCTCAAACTGTACTCCCGTCCCTCACACTGTACTCCCGTCCCTCACACTGTACACCCGTCCCTCACACTGTACTCCTGTCTCTCACACTGTTCACCCGTCCCTCACACTGTACTCCCGTCCCTCACACTGTACTCCCGTCCTTCACACTATAATCCCGTCCCACACACTATACTCCCGTCCCTCACACTGTACTCCCGTCCCTCACACTTTACTCCCGTGCCTCACACTTTACTCCCGTCTCTCACACTATACCCCGGTTCCTCACACTGTACTCCCATCCCTCACACTGTATTCCCATCCCTCACACCGTACTCCCGTACCTCACGATATACTCCCGTCCCTCACGCTTTACTCCCGTCCCTCACGCTGTACTCCTGTCACTTGCACTATACTCCCGTCCCTCACACTGTACTCCCGTCCCTCACACTATACACCGGTTCCTCATGTTGTACTCCCGTCCCTCGCGCTGTACTCCCACCTCTCACACTGTACTCCCGTCCCTCACATGGTACTCCCGTGCCTCGCACTGTACTCCCGTCCCTCGCAGTGTACACCCGTCCCTCGCACTAGAATCTCGTCTCTCACACTAGACTCCCGTCCCTCACACTATACACCGGTTCCTCACGTTGTACTCCCGTCCCTCACACTGTACTCCCGTCCCTCACACTGTACTCCCGTCCCTCACGCTTTACTCCCGTCCCTCACGCTGTACTCCCGTCACTTACACTAGACTCCCGTCCCTCACACTGTACTCCCGTCCCTCACACTATACACCGGTTCCTCACGTTGTACTCCCGTCCCTCGCGCTGAACTCCCACCTATCACACTGTACTCCCGTCCCTCACATGGTACTCCCGTCCCTCGCACTGTACTCCCGTCCCTCGCAGTGTACACCCGTCCCTCGCACTAGAATCCCTTCTCTCACACTAGACTCCCGTCCCTCACACTATACACCGGTTCCTCACGTTGTACTCCCGTCCCTCACACTGTACTCCCATCCCTCACACTGTACTCCCGTCCCTCACACTGTACTCCCGTCCCTCACACTGCACTCCCGTCCCTCACACTATACCTCCGTCTCTCACACAATTCTCCCGTCTCTCACACTGTACTCCCGCCTCTCACACTGTACTCCCGTCCCTCGCATGGTGCTCCGGTCCCTCGCACTGTACTCCCGTCCCTCGCGCAGTGCTCCCGTCACTCACGCTGTACTCCCGTCCCTCCCACTGTACTCCCGTCCCTCACACTGTACTCCCGTCCCTCACACTGTACTCCCATCCCTCACACTCTTTCCTGGTTCCTAACACTATACTCCCGTCCCTCACACTAGACTCCCGTACCTCACACTAGACTCCCGTACCTCACACTGTCATCCAGTCCCTCACAATGTACTCCCGTCCCTCACACTTTATCCCGGTTCCTCACACTGTACACCCGTCCCTCACACTGTACTCCCGTCACTCACACTGTACTCCCGTCCCTCACACCGTACTCCCTTCCCTCACACCGTACTTCCGTCCATCACACCGCACTCCCGTCCCTCACAATATACTCCCGTCCCTCACACTGTACACCCGTCCCTCACACAGTACTCCCGTCCCTCAAACTGTACTCCCGTCCCTCACACTGTACTCCCGTCCCTCAAACTGTACTCCCGTCCCTCAAACTGTACTCCCGTCCCTCACACTATATTCCTGTCCCTCACACTATATTCCTGTCCCTCACACTATATTCCCGACCCTCACACTATACTCATGTCCCTCACACTATACTCCCGTCTCTCACACTAAACCCCGGACCCTCACACTATACTACCGATCCTCACACTATACCCGGTCCCTCACACTGTACTCCCGTCCCTCACACTGTACTCCCGTCCCTCACACTGCACTCCCGTCTCTCACACTGTACACCCGTCTCTCACACTGTACACCCGTCCCTCACACTGTACTCCCGTCCCTCACACTGTACTCCCGTCCCTCACACTGTACTCCCGTCTCTCACACTGTACTCCCGTCACTCACACTGTACCCCGGTTCCTCACACTGTACTCCCGTCCCTCAAACTGTACTCCCGTCCCTCACACTATACTCCTGTCCCTCATACTATACGCCAGTCCCTCACACTATATTCCTGTCCCTCACACTATATTCCTGTCCCTCACACTATACATCCGGCACACATGCTATACTCCCGACCCTCACACTATACTCACGTCCCTCACACTATACTCCCGTCTCTCACACTAAACCCCGGACCCTCACACTATACTACCGTTCCTCACACTATACCCGGTCCCTCACACTGTACTCCCGTCCCTCACACTGTACTCCCGTCCCTCACACTGTACTCCCGTCTCTCACACTGTACACCCGTCTCTCACACTGTACTCCCGTCTCTCACACTATACTCCCGTCTCTCACACTGTACTCCCGTCTATCACACTGTTCTCCCGTCCCTCACACTATACTCCCGTCTCTCACACTGTACTTCCGTCCCTCACACTGTATATCGGATCCTCAAACTATTCACCAGTCTCTCACACTGTATCCCGTTTACTTACACTGTATTCCCGTCCCTCACCCTGAACTCCCATACCTCGCGCTGAACTCCCGTACATTGCGCTGTACTCCCGTACCTCACGCTGTACTCCCGTCCCACACGCTGTACTCCCGTCCCTCACGCTGTACTCCCGTCACTTGCACTAGACTCCCGTCCCTCACACTAGACTCCCGTCCCTCACACTAGACTCCCGCCTCTCATACTGTACTCCCGTCCCTCACACTGTACTCCCGTCCCTCACACTGTACTCCGGTCCCTCACACTGTATCACGGTTCCTCACACTGTACACCCATCCCTCACACTGTACTCCCGTCCCTCACACTGTACTCCCGTCCCTCACACCGTACTCCCGTCCCTCACACCGTACTTCCGTCCCTCACACCGTAATCCCGTCCCTCACAATATACTCCCGTCCCTCACACTGTACACCCGTCCCTCATACTGTACTCCCTTCCCTAAAACTGTACTCCCGTCCCTCACACTGTTCTCCCGTCCCTCAAACAGTACTCCCGTCCCTCAAACTGTACTCCCGTCCCTCACACTGTACTCCCGTCCCTCACACTGTACACCCGTCCCTCACACTGTACTCCTGTCTCTCACACTGTTCACCCGTCCCTCACACTGTACTCCCGTCCCTCACACTGTACTCCCGTCCTTCACACTATAATCCCGTCCCACACACTATACTCCCGTCCCTCACACTGTACTCCCGTCCCTCACACTTTACTCCCGTGCCTCACACTTTACTCCCGTCTCTCACACTATACCCCGGTTCCTCACACTGTACTCCCATCCCTCACACTGTATTCCCATCCCTCACACCGTACTCCCGTACCTCACGATATACTCCCGTCCCTCACGCTTTACTCCCGTCCCTCACGCTGTACTCCTGTCACTTGCACTATACTCCCGTCCCTCACACTGTACTCCCGTCCCTCACACTATACACCGGTTCCTCATGTTGTACTCCCGTCCCTCGCGCTGTACTCCCACCTCTCACACTGTACTCCCGTCCCTCACATGGTACTCCCGTCCCTCGCACTGTACTCCCGTCCCTCGCAGTGTACACCCGTCCCTCGCACTAGAATCTCGTCTCTCACACTAGACTCCCGTCCCTCACACTATACACCGGTTCCTCACGTTGTACT
This sequence comes from Carcharodon carcharias, assembly GCF_017639515.1. Taxonomy (NCBI): domain Eukaryota; kingdom Metazoa; phylum Chordata; class Chondrichthyes; order Lamniformes; family Lamnidae; genus Carcharodon; species Carcharodon carcharias. Next base: position 69,405,759 of record NC_054485.1, read on the forward strand.
CCCGTCCCTCACACTGTACTCCCGTCCCTCACACTGTACTCCCGTCCCTCACGCTTTACTCCCGTCCCTCACGCTGTACTCCCGTCACTTACACTAGACTCCCGTCCCTCACACTGTACTCCCGTCCCTCACACTATACACCGGTTCCTCACGTTGTACTCCCGTCCCTCGCGCTGAACTCCCACCTATCACACTGTACTCCCGTCCCTCACATGGTACTCCCGTCCCTCGCACTGTACTCCCGTCCCTCGCAGTGTACACCCGTCCCTCGCACTAGAATCCCTTCTCTCACACTAGACTCCCGTCCCTCACACTATACACCGGTTCCTCACGTTGTACTCCCGTCCCTCACACTGTACTCCCATCCCTCACACTGTACTCCCGTCCCTCACACTGTACTCCCGTCCCTCACACTGCACTCCCGTCCCTCACACTATACCTCCGTCTCTCACACAATTCTCCCGTCTCTCACACTGTACTCCCGCCTCTCACACTGTACTCCCGTCCCTCGCATGGTGCTCCGGTCCCTCGCACTGTACTCCCGTCCCTCGCGCAGTGCTCCCGTCACTCACGCTGTACTCCCGTCCCTCCCACTGTACTCCCGTCCCTCACACTGTACTCCCGTCCCTCACACTGTACTCCCATCCCTCACACTCTTTCCTGGTTCCTAACACTATACTCCCGTCCCTCACACTAGACTCCCGTACCTCACACTAGACTCCCGTACCTCACACTGTCATCCAGTCCCTCACAATGTACTCCCGTCCCTCACACTTTATCCCGGTTCCTCACACTGTACACCCGTCCCTCACACTGTACTCCCGTCACTCACACTGTACTCCCGTCCCTCACACCGTACTCCCTTCCCTCACACCGTACTTCCGTCCATCACACCGCACTCCCGTCCCTCACAATATACTCCCGTCCCTCACACTGTACACCCGTCCCTCACACAGTACTCCCGTCCCTCAAACTGTACTCCCGTCCCTCACACTGTACTCCCGTCCCTCAAACTGTACTCCCGTCCCTCAAACTGTACTCCCGTCCCTCACACTATATTCCTGTCCCTCACACTATATTCCTGTCCCTCACACTATATTCCCGACCCTCACACTATACTCATGTCCCTCACACTATACTCCCGTCTCTCACACTAAACCCCGGACCCTCACACTATACTACCGATCCTCACACTATACCCGGTCCCTCACACTGTACTCCCGTCCCTCACACTGTACTCCCGTCCCTCACACTGCACTCCCGTCTCTCACACTGTACACCCGTCTCTCACACTGTACACCCGTCCCTCACACTGTACTCCCGTCCCTCACACTGTACTCCCGTCCCTCACACTGTACTCCCGTCTCTCACACTGTACTCCCGTCACTCACACTGTACCCCGGTTCCTCACACTGTACTCCCGTCCCTCAAACTGTACTCCCGTCCCTCACACTATACTCCTGTCCCTCATACTATACGCCAGTCCCTCACACTATATTCCTGTCCCTCACACTATATTCCTGTCCCTCACACTATACATCCGGCACACATGCTATACTCCCGACCCTCACAATATACTCACGTCCCTCACACTATACTCCCGTCTCTCACACTAAACCCCGGACCCTCACACTATACTACCGTTCCTCACACTATACCCGGTCCCTCACACTGTACTCCCGTCCCTCACACTGTACTCCCGTCCCTCACACTGCACTCCCGTCTCTCACACTGTACACCCGTCTCTCACACTGTACACTAGTCCCTCACACTGTACTCCCGTCCCTCACACTGTACTCCGGTCCCTCACACTGTACTCCCGTCTCTCACACTGTACTCCCGTCACTCACACTGTACCCCAGTTCCTCACACTGTACTCCTGTCTCTCACACTTTACTCTCGTCCCTCACACTGTACTCCCGTCCCTCACATTTTACTCCCGTGCCTCATGCTGTACTCCCATCTCTCACACTATACCCCGGTTCCGCACACTGTACTCCCATCCCTCACACTGTATTCCCATCCCTAAAACCGTACTCCCGTCCCTCACACTATACCCCGGTTCGTCACACTATACCCTGGTTCCTCACACTATACTTCCGTCCCTCACATTGTACTCCCGTCTCTCACATTGTACTCCCGTCCCTCATACTGTACATCGGATCCTCAAACTATTCACCCGTCTCTCACACTGTATCCCGGTTACTTACACTGTATTCCCGTTCCTCACTCTGAACTCCCATCCCTCGCGCTGAACTCCCGTACATTGCGCTGTACTCCCGTACCTCACGCTGTACTCCCGTCCCTCACGCTGTACTCCCGTCCCTCACGCTGTACTCCCGTCACATGCACTAGACTCCCGTCCCTCACACTAGACTCCCGTCCCTCACACTAGGCTCCCGCCTCTCTCACTGTACTCCCGTCCCTCACACTGTACTCCCGTCCCTCACACTGAACTCCCGTCGCTCACACTGTACTCCCGTCACTCACACTGTACTCCCGTCCCTCACACTGTACTCCCGTCCCTCACACTGTAGTCCCGTCTCTCACACTGTACTCCCGTCTCTCACACTGTACTCCTGTCACTCACACTGTACCCCGGTTCCTCACACTGTACTCCCGTCCCTCACACTATACTCCCGTCCCTCACACTATACTACCGTCCCTCACACTGTACTCCCGTCCCTCGCACTGTACTCCCGTCCCTCGCAGTGTACACCCGTCCCTCGCACTAGAATCCCTTCTCTCACACTAGACTCCCGTCCCTCACACTATACACCGGTTCCTCACTTTGTACTCCCTTCCCTCACACTGTACTCCCATCACTCACACTGTACTCCCGTCCCTCACACTGTACTCCCGTCCCTCACACTGCACTCCCGTCCCTCACACTATACCTCCGTCTCTCACACAATTCTCCCGTCTCTCACACTGTACTCCCGCCTCTCACACTGTACTCCCGTCCCTCGCATGGTGCTCTGGTCCCTCGCACTGTACTCCCGTCCCTCGCGCAGTGCTCCCGTCACTCACGCTGTACTCCCGTCCCTCCCACTGTACTCCCGTCCCTCACACTGTACTCCCGTCCCTCACACTGTACTCCCATCCCTCACACTCTTTCCTGGTTCCTCACACTATAATCCCGTCCCTCACACTAGACTCCCGTACGTCACACTAGACTCCCGTACCTCACACTGTCATCCCGTCCCTCACAATGTACTCCCGTCCCTCACACTTTATCCCGGTTCCTCACACTGTACACCCGTCCCTCACACTGTACTCCCGTCACTCACACTGTACTCCCGTCCCTCACACCGTAATCCCTTCCCACACACCGTACTTCCGTCCATCACACCGCACTTCCGTCCCTCACAATATACTCCCGTCCCTCACACTGTACACCCGTCCCTCACACAGTACTCCCGTCCCTCAAACTGTACTCCCGTCCCTCACACTGTACTCCCGTCCCTCAAACTGTACTCCCGTCCCTCAAACTGTACTCCCGTACCTCACACTATATTCCTGTCCCTCACACTATATTCCTGTCCCTCACACTATATTCCCGACCCTCACACTATACTCATGTCCCTCACACTATACTCCCGTCTCTCACACTAAACCCCGGACCCTCACACTATACTACCGATCCTCACACTATACCCGGTCCCTCACACTGTACTCCCGTCCCTCACACTGTACTCCCATCCCTCACACTGCACTCCCGTCTCTCACACTGTACACCCGTCTCTCACACTGTACACCCGTCCCTCACACGGTACTCCCGTCCCTCACACTGTACTCCCGTCTCTCACACTGTACTCCCGTCACTCACACTGTACCCCGGTTCCTCACACTGTACTCCCGTCCCTCAAACTGTACTCCCGTCCCTCACACTATACTCCTGTCCCTCATACTATACGCCAGTCCCTCACACTATATTCCTGTCCCTTACACTATATTCCTGTCCCTCACACTATATTCCTGTCCCTCACACTATACATCCGGCACACATGCTATACTCCCGACCCTCACACTATACTCACGTCCCTCACACTATACTCCCGTCTCTCACACTAAACCCCGGACCCTCACACTATACTACCGATCCTCACACTATACCCGGTCCCTCACACTGTACTCCCGTCCCTCACACTGTACTCCCGTCCCTCACACTGCACTCCCGTCTCTCACACTGTACACCCGTCTCTCACACTGTACACCCGTCCCTCACACTGTACTCCCGTCCCTCACACTGTACTCCCGTCCCTCACACTGTACTCCCGTCTCTCACACTGTACTCCCGTCACTCACACTGTACCCCGGTTCCTCACACTGTACTCCCGACCCTCAAACTGTACTCCCGTCCCTCACACTATACTCCTGTCCCTCACACTATACGCCAGTCCCTCACACTATATTCCTGTCCCTCACACTATATTCCTGTCCCTCACACTATACATCCGGCACACATGCTATACTCCCGACCCTCACACTATACTCACGTCCCTCACACTATACTCCCGTCTCTCACACTAAACCCCGGACCCTCACACTATACTACCGTTCCTCACACTATACCCGGTCCCTCACACTGTACTCCCGTCCCTCACACTGTACTCCCGTCCCTCACACTGTACTCCCGTCTCTCACACTGTACACCCGTCTCTCACACTGTACTCCCGTCTCTCACACTATACTCCCGTCTCTCACACTGTACTCCCGTCTATCACACTGTTCTCCCGTCCCTCACACTATACTCCCGTCTCTCACACTGTACTTCCGTCCCTCACACTGTATATCGGATCCTCAAACTATTCACCAGTCTCTCACACTGTATCCCGTTTACTTACACTGTATTCCCGTCCCTCACCCTGAACTCCCATACCTCGCGCTGAACTCCCGTACATTGCGCTGTACTCCCGTACCTCACGCTGTACTCCCGTCCCACACGCTGTACTCCCGTCCCTCACGCTGTACTCCCGTCACTTGCACTAGACTCCCGTCCCTCACACTAGACTCCCGTCCCTCACACTAGACTCCCGCCTCTCATACTGTACTCCCGTCCCTCACACTGTACTCCCGTCCCTCACACTGTACTCCGGTCCCTCACACTGTATCACGGTTCCTCACACTGTACACCCATCCCTCACACTGTACTCCCGTCCCTCACACTGTACTCCCGTCCCTCACACCGTACTCCCGTCCCTCACACCGTACTTCCGTCCCTCACACCGTAATCCCGTCCCTCACAATATACTCCCGTCCCTCACACTGTACACCCGTCCCTCATACTGTACTCCCTTCCCTAAAACTGTACTCCCGTCCCTCACACTGTTCTCCCGTCCCTCAAACAGTACTCCCGTCCCTCAAACTGTACTCCCGTCCCTCACACTGTACTCCCGTCCCTCACACTGTACACCCGTCCCTCACACTGTACTCCTGTCTCTCACACTGTTCACCCGTCCCTCACACTGTACTCCCGTCCCTCACACTGTACTCCCGTCCTTCACACTATAATCCCGTCCCACACACTATACTCCCGTCCCTCACACTGTACTCCCGTCCCTCACACTTTACTCCCGTGCCTCACACTTTACTCCCGTCTCTCACACTATACCCCGGTTCCTCACACTGTACTCCCATCCCTCACACTGTATTCCCATCCCTCACACCGTACTCCCGTACCTCACGATATACTCCCGTCCCTCACGCTTTACTCCCGTCCCTCACGCTGTACTCCTGTCACTTGCACTATACTCCCGTCCCTCACACTGTACTCCCGTCCCTCACACTATACACCGGTTCCTCATGTTGTACTCCCGTCCCTCGCGCTGTACTCCCACCTCTCACACTGTACTCCCGTCCCTCACATGGTACTCCCGTCCCTCGCACTGTACTCCCGTCCCTCGCAGTGTACACCCGTCCCTCGCACTAGAATCTCGTCTCTCACACTAGACTCCCGTCCCTCACACTATACACCGGTTCCTCACGTTGTACTCCCGTCCCTCACACTGTACTCCCGTCCCTCACACTGTACTCCCGTCCCTCACGCTTTACTCCCGTCCCTCACGCTGTACTCCCGTCACTTACACTAGACTCCCGTCCCTCACACTGTACTCCCGTCCCTCACACTATACACCGGTTCCTCACGTTGTACTCCCGTCCCTCGCGCTGAACTCCCACCTATCACACTGTACTCCCGTCCCTCACATGGTACTCCCGTCCCTCGCACTGTACTCCCGTCCCTCGCAGTGTACACCCGTCCCTCGCACTAGAATCCCTTCTCTCACACTAGACTCCCGTCCCTCACACTATACACCGGTTCCTCACGTTGTACTCCCGTCCCTCACACTGTACTCCCATCCCTCACACTGTACTCCCGTCCCTCACACTGTACTCCCGTCCCTCACACTGCACTCCCGTCCCTCACACTATACCTCCGTCTCTCACACAATTCTCCCGTCTCTCACACTGTACTCCCGCCTCTCACACTGTACTCCCGTCCCTCGCATGGTGCTCCGGTCCCTCGCACTGTACTCCCGTCCCTCGCGCAGTGCTCCCGTCACTCACGCTGTACTCCCGTCCCTCCCACTGTACTCCCGTCCCTCACACTGTACTCCCGTCCCTCACACTGTACTCCCATCCCTCACACTCTTTCCTGGTTCCTAACACTATACTCCCGTCCCTCACACTAGACTCCCGTACCTCACACTAGACTCCCGTACCTCACACTGTCATCCAGTCCCTCACAATGTACTCCCGTCCCTCACACTTTATCCCGGTTCCTCACACTGTACACCCGTCCCTCACACTGTACTCCCGTCACTCACACTGTACTCCCGTCCCTCACACCGTACTCCCTTCCCTCACACCGTACTTCCGTCCATCACACCGCACTCCCGTCCCTCACAATATACTCCCGTCCCTCACACTGTACACCCGTCCCTCACACAGTACTCCCGTCCCTCAAACTGTACTCCCGTCCCTCACACTGTACTCCCGTCCCTCAAACTGTACTCCCGTCCCTCAAACTGTACTCCCGTCCCTCACACTATATTCCTGTCCCTCACACTATATTCCTGTCCCTCACACTATATTCCCGACCCTCACACTATACTCATGTCCCTCACACTATACTCCCGTCTCTCACACTAAACCCCGGACCCTCACACTATACTACCGATCCTCACACTATACCCGGTCCCTCACACTGTACTCCCGTCCCTCACACTGTACTCCCGTCCCTCACACTGCACTCCCGTCTCTCACACTGTACACCCGTCTCTCACACTGTACACCCGTCCCTCACACTGTACTCCCGTCCCTCACACTGTACTCCCGTCCCTCACACTGTACTCCCGTCTCTCACACTGTACTCCCGTCACTCACACTGTACCCCGGTTCCTCACACTGTACTCCCGTCCCTCAAACTGTACTCCCGTCCCTCACACTATACTCCTGTCCCTCATACTATACGCCAGTCCCTCACACTATATTCCTGTCCCTCACACTATATTCCTGTCCCTCACACTATACATCCGGCACACATGCTATACTCCCGACCCTCACAATATACTCACGTCCCTCACACTATACTCCCGTCTCTCACACTAAACCCCGGACCCTCACACTATACTACCGTTCCTCACACTATACCCGGTCCCTCACACTGTACTCCCGTCCCTCACACTGTACTCCCGTCCCTCACACTGCACTCCCGTCTCTCACACTGTACACCCGTCTCTCACACTGTACACTAGTCCCTCACACTGTACTCCCGTCCCTCACACTGTACTCCGGTCCCTCACACTGTACTCCCGTCTCTCACACTGTACTCCCGTCACTCACACTGTACCCCAGTTCCTCACACTGTACTCCTGTCTCTCACACTTTACTCTCGTCCCTCACACTGTACTCCCGTCCCTCACATTTTACTCCCGTGCCTCATGCTGTACTCCCATCTCTCACACTATACCCCGGTTCCGCACACTGTACTCCCATCCCTCACACTGTATTCCCATCCCTAAAACCGTACTCCCGTCCCTCACACTATACCCCGGTTCGTCACACTATACCCTGGTTCCTCACACTATACTTCCGTCCCTCACATTGTACTCCCGTCTCTCACATTGTACTCCCGTCCCTCATACTGTACATCGGATCCTCAAACTATTCACCCGTCTCTCACACTGTATCCCGGTTACTTACACTGTATTCCCGTTCCTCACTCTGAACTCCCATCCCTCGCGCTGAACTCCCGTACATTGCGCTGTACTCCCGTACCTCACGCTGTACTCCCGTCCCTCACGCTGTACTCCCGTCCCTCACGCTGTACTCCCGTCACATGCACTAGACTCCCGTCCCTCACACTAGACTCCCGTCCCTCACACTAGGCTCCCGCCTCTCTCACTGTACTCCCGTCCCTCACACTGTACTCCCGTCCCTCACACTGAACTCCCGTCGCTCACACTGTACTCCCGTCACTCACACTGTACTCCCGTCCCTCACACTGTACTCCCGTCCCTCACACTGTAGTCCCGTCTCTCACACTGTACTCCCGTCTCTCACACTGTACTCCTGTCACTCACACTGTACCCCGGTTCCTCACACTGTACTCCCGTCCCTCACACTATACTCCCGTCCCTCACACTATACTACCGTCCCTCACACTGTACTCCCGTCCCTCGCACTGTACTCCCGTCCCTCGCAGTGTACACCCGTCCCTCGCACTAGAATCCCTTCTCTCACACTAGACTCCCGTCCCTCACACTATACACCGGTTCCTCACTTTGTACTCCCTTCCCTCACACTGTACTCCCATCACTCACACTGTACTCCCGTCCCTCACACTGTACTCCCGTCCCTCACACTGCACTCCCGTCCCTCACACTATACCTCCGTCTCTCACACAATTCTCCCGTCTCTCACACTGTACTCCCGCCTCTCACACTGTACTCCCGTCCCTCGCATGGTGCTCTGGTCCCTCGCACTGTACTCCCGTCCCTCGCGCAGTGCTCCCGTCACTCACGCTGTACTCCCGTCCCTCCCACTGTACTCCCGTCCCTCACACTGTACTCCCGTCCCTCACACTGTACTCCCATCCCTCACACTCTTTCCTGGTTCCTCACACTATAATCCCGTCCCTCACACTAGACTCCCGTACGTCACACTAGACTCCCGTACCTCACACTGTCATCCCGTCCCTCACAATGTACTCCCGTCCCTCACACTTTATCCCGGTTCCTCACACTGTACACCCGTCCCTCACACTGTACTCCCGTCACTCACACTGTACTCCCGTCCCTCACACCGTACTCCCTTCCCACACACCGTACTTCCGTCCATCACACCGCACTTCCGTCCCTCACAATATACTCCCGTCCCTCACACTGTACACCCGTCCCTCACACAGTACTCCCGTCCCTCAAACTGTACTCCCGTCCCTCACACTGTACTCCCGTCCCTCAAACTGTACTCCCGTCCCTCAAACTGTACTCCCGTACCTCACACTATATTCCTGTCCCTCACACTATATTCCTGTCCCTCACACTATATTCCCGACCCTCACACTATACTCATGTCCCTCACACTATACTCCCGTCTCTCACACTAAACCCCGGACCCTCACACTATACTACCGATCCTCACACTATACCCGGTCCCTCACACTGTACTCCCGTCCCTCACACTGTACTCCCATCCCTCACACTGCACTCCCGTCTCTCACACTGTACACCCGTCTCTCACACTGTACACCCGTCCCTCACACGGTACTCCCGTCCCTCACACTGTACTCCCGTCTCTCACACTGTACTCCCGTCACTCACACTGTACCCCGGTTCCTCACACTGTACTCCCGTCCCTCAAACTGTACTCCCGTCCCTCACACTATACTCCTGTCCCTCAAACTATACGCCAGTCCCTCACACTATATTCCTGTCCCTTACACTATATTCCTGTCCCTCACACTATATTCCTGTCCCTCACACTATACATCCGGCACACATGCTATACTCCCGACCCTCACACTATACTCACGTCCCTCACACTATACTCCCGTCTCTCACACTAAATCCGGACCCTCACACTATACTACTGTTCCTCACACTATACCCGGTCCCTCACACTGTACTCCCGTCCCTCACACTGTACTCCCGTCCCTCACACTGTACTCCCGTCTCTCACACTGTACACCCGTCTCTCACACTGTACACCCGTCCCTCACACTGTACTCCCGTCCCTCACACTGTACTCCGGTCCCTCACACTGTACTCCCGTCTCTCACACTGTACTCCCGTCACTCACACTGTACCCCAGTTCCTCACACTGTACTCCTGTCTCTCACACTTTACTCTCGTCCCTCACACTGTACTCCCGTCCCTCACACTGTACTCCCTTCCCTCACACTGTACTCCCGTCCCTCACACTGTACACCCGTCCCTCACAGTGTACTCCTGTCTCTCACACTGTTCACCCGTCCCTCACACTGTACTCCCGTCCCTCACACTATACTCCCGGCTCTTACAGTATTCACCCGTCCCTTACACTGTACTCCCGTCCATCACACTATACTCCCGTCCCTCACACTTCACTCCCATGCCTCACACTGTACTCCCGTCTCTCACACGATACCCCGGTTCCTCACACTGTACTCCCATCCCTCACACTGTATTCCCATCCCTCACACCGTACTCCCGTCCCTCACACTATACCCTGGTTCGTCACACTATACCCTGGTTCCTCACACTATACTTCCGTCCCTCACACTGTACTCCCGTCTCTCACACTGTACTCCCGTCCCTCATACTGTACATCGGATCCTCAAACTATTCACCCGTCTCTCACACTGTATCCCGGTTACTTACACCGTATTGCCGTCCCTCACTCTGAACTCCCATCCCTCGCGCTGAACTCCCGTACCTCACGCTGTACTCCCGTACCTCACGCTGTACTCCCGTCCCTCACGCTGTACTCCCGTCACTTGCACTAGACTCCCGTCCCTCACACTGTACTCCCGTCCCTCACACTATACACCGGTTCCTCACGTTGTACTCCCGTCCCTCGCGCTGTACACCCACCTCTCACACTGTACTCCCGTCCCTCACATGGTACTCCCGTCCCTCGCACTGTACTCCCGTCCCTCGCACTGCACTCCCGTCCCTCGCACTAGAATCCCGTCTCTCACACTAGACTCCCGTCCCTCACACTATACACCGGTTCCTCACGTTGTACTCCCGTCCCTCACACTGTACTCCCATTCCTCACACTGTACTCCCGTCCCTCACACTGTACTCCGTTCCCTCACACTGTACTCCCGTCCCTCACACTATACCTCCGTCTCTCACAAAATTCACCCGTCTCTCACACTATACTCCCGTCCCTCACACTGTACTCCCGCCTCTCACACTGTACTCCCGTCCCTCGCATGGTGCTCCCGTCCCTCGCACTGTACTCCCGTCCCTCGCGCACTGCTCCCGTCCCTCACACTGTACTCCCGTCCCTCACAATGTACTGCCGTCCCTCACACTGTACTTCCGTCTCTCACACAATTCACCCGTCTCTCACACCATACTCCCGTCCCTCACACAGTTTCCCGGTTCCTCATACAGTACTCCCGTACCTCACGCTGTACTCCCATCCCTCACACTGTACTCCCATCCCTCACACTGTTTCCCGGTTCCTCACACTATACTCCCGTCCCTCACACTAGACTCCCGTACCTCACACTAGACTCCCGTACCTCACACTGTACTCCCGTCCCTCACAATGTACTCCCGTCCCTCACACTTTATCCAGGTTCCTCACACTGTACACCGGCCCTCACACTGTACTCCCGTCCCTCACACTGTACTCCCGTCCCTCACACCGTACTCCCGTCCCTCACACCGTACTTCCGTCCCTCACACCGTACTCCCGTCCCTCACAATATACTCCCGTCCCTCACACTGTACACCCGTCCCTCACACTGTACTCCCGTCCCTCAAACTGTCCTCCCGTCCCTCACACTGTACTCCCGTCCCTCAAACTGTACTCCCGTCCCTCAAACTGTACTCCCGTCCCTCAAACTCTACTCCCGTCCCTCACACTATACGCCAGTCCCTCACAATATATTCCTGTCCCTCACACTATACCCCCGTCCCTCACACTGTACACCTGTCCCTCATACTATACGCCAGTACCTCACACTATATTCCTGTCCCTCACACTATATTCCTGTCCCTCACACTATATTCCTGTCCCTCACAATATACATCCGGCGCACGTGCTATACTCCCGACCCTCAAACTATACTCACGTCCCTCACACTAAACCCCGAACCCTCACACGATACCACCGTTCCTCACACTATACCCGGTCCCTCACACTGTACTCCCGTCCCTCACACTGTACTCCCGTCCCTCACACAGTACTCCCGTCCCTCACACTGCACTCCCGTCTCTCACACTGTACACCCGTCTCTCACACTGTACACCCGTCCCTCACACTGTACTCCCGTCCCTCACACTGTACTCCCGTCCCTCACGCTGTACTCCCGTCTCTCACACTGTACTCCCGTCACTCACACTGTACCCCGGTTCCTCACACTGTACTCCTGTCTCTCACACTGTACTCCCGTCACTCACACTGTACCCCGGTTCCTCACACTATACTTCCGTCCCTAACATTATACTCCAGTCCCACACACTATACTCCCGTCCCTCACACTGTATTCCCGTCCCTCACACTGTACACCCATCCCTCACACTGTACTCCCGTCCCTCACACTGTACTCCCGTCCCTCACACCGTACTCCCGTCCCTCACACCGTACTTCCGTCCCTCACACCGTACTCCCGTCCCTCACAATATACTCCCGTCCCTCACACTGTACACCCGTCCCTCACACTGTACTCCCGTCCCTCAAACTGTACTCCTGTCCCTCACACTGTACTCCCGTCCCCCAAATTGTACTCCCGTCCCTCACACTGTACACCCGTCACTCACACTGTACTCCCGACCCTCACACTGTACACCCGTCCCTCACACTGTACTCCTGTCTCTCACACTGTTCACCCGTCCCTCACACTGTACTCCCGTCCCTCACAGTGTACTCCAGTCCCTCACACTATACTTCCGTCCCACACACTATACTCCCGTCCCTCACACTATACTCCTGGCTCTTACAGTATTCACCCGTCCCTCACACTGTACTCCCGTCCCTCACACTGTACTCCCGTCCCTCACACTTTACTCCCGTCCCTCAAACTGTACTCCCGTCCCTCACACTGTACTCCCGTCCCTCACACTGTACACCCGTCCCTCACACTGTACTCCTGTCTCTCACACTGTTCACCCGTCCCTCACACTGTACTCCCGTCCCTCACACTGTACTCCTGTCCTTCACACTATAATCCCGTCCCACACACTATACTCCCGTCCCTCACACTGTACTCCCGTCCCTCACACTTTACTCCCGTGCCTCACACTTTACTCCCGTCTCTCACACTATACCCCGGTTCCTCACACTGTACTCCCATCCCTCACACTGTATTCCCATCCCTCACACCGTACTCCCGTACCTCACGATGTACTCCCGTCCCTCACGCTTTACTCCCGTCCCTCACGCTGTACTCCTGTCACTTGCACTATACTCCCGTCCCTCGCACTGTACTCCCGTCCCTCACACTATACACCGGTTCCTCATGTTGTACTCCCGTCCCTCGCGCTGTACTCCCACCTCTCACACTTTACTCCCGTCCCTCACATGGTACTCCCGTCCCTCGCACTGTACTCCCGTCCCTCGCAGTGTACACCCGTCCCTCGCACTAGAATCCCGTCTCTCACACTAGACTCCCGTCCCTCACACTATACACCGGTTCCTCACGTTGTACTCCCGTCCCTCACACTGTACTCCCATCCCTCACACTGTACTCCCGTCCCTCACACTGTACTCCCGTCCCTCACGCTTTACTCCCGTCCCTCACGCTGTACTCCCGTCACTTACATTAGACTCCCGTCCCTCACACCGTACTCCCGTCCCTCACAATATACTCCCGTCCCTCAAACTGTACACCCGTCCCTCACACTGTACTCCCGTCCCTCAAACTGTACTCCCGTCCCTCAAACTGTACTCCCGTCCCTCACACTATACGCCAGTCCCTCACAATATATTCCTGTCCCTCACACTATACCCCCGTCCCTCACACTATACTCCTGTCCCTCATACTATACGCCAGTACCTCACACTATATTCCTGTCCCTCACACTATATTCCTGTCCCTCACACTATACATCCGGCGCACGTGCTATACTCCCGACCCTCAAACTATACTCACGTCCCTCACACTATACTCCGGTCTCTCACATTAAACCCCGGACCCTCACACTATACCACCGTTCCTCACACTATACCCGGTCCCTCACACTGTACTCCCGTCCCTCACACTGTACTCCCGTCCCTCACACAGTACTCCCGTCCCTCACACTGCACTCCCGTCTCTCACACTGTACACCCGTCTCTCACACTGTACACCCGTCCCTCACACTGTACTCCCGTCCCTCACACTGTACTCCCGTCCCTCACGCTGTACTCCCGTCTCTCACACTGTACTCCCGTCACTCACACTGTACCCCGGTTCCTCACACTGTACTCCTGTCTCTCACACTGTACTCCCGTCACTCACACTGTACCCCGGTTCCTCACACTATACTTCCGTCCCTAACATTATACTACAGTCCCACACACTATACTCCCGTCCCTCACACTGTACTCCCGTCCCTCACACTGTACACCCATCCCTCACACTGTACTCCCGTCCCTCACACTGTACTCCCGTCCCACACACCGTACTCCCGTCCCTCACACCGTACTTCCGTCCCTCACACCGTACTCCCGTCCCTCACAATATACTCCCGTCCCTCACACTGTACACCCGTCCCTCACACTGTACTCCCGTCCCTCAAACTGTACTCCTGTCCCTCACACTGTACTCCCGTCCCCCAAATTGTACTCCCGTCCCTCACACTGTACTCCCGTCCCTCACACTGTACTCCCGTCCCTCACACTGTACACCCGTCCCTCACACTGTACTCCTGTCTCTCACACTGTTCACCCGTCCCTCACACTGTACTCCCGTCCCTCACACTGTACTCCAGTCCCTCACACTATACTTCCGTCCCACACACTATACTCCCGTCCCTCACACTATACTCCTGGCTCTTACAGTATTCACCCGTCCCTCACACCGTACTCCCGTCCCTCACACTGTACTCCCGTCCCTCACACTGTACCCCCGTCCCTCACACTGCACTCCCGTCCCTCACACTATACCTCCGTCTCTCACACAATTCTCCCGTCTCTCACACTGTACTCCCGCCTCTCACACTGTACTCCCGTCCCTCGCATGGTGCTCCGGTCCCTCGCACTGTACTCCCGTCCCTCGCGCAGTGCTCCCGTCACTCACGCTGTACTCCCGTCCCTCCCACTGTACTCCCGTCCCTCACACTGTACTCCCGTCCCTCACACTGTACTCCCATCCCTCACACTCTTTCCTGGTTCCTCACACTATACTCCCGTCCCTCACACTAGACTCCCGTACCTCACACTAGACTCCCGTACCTCACACTGTCATCCCGTCCCTCACAATGTACTCCCGTCCCTCACACTTTATCCCGGTTCCTCACACTGTACACCCGTCCCTCACACTGTACTCCCGTCACTCACACTGTACTCCCGTCCCTCACACCGTACTCCCTTCCCTCACACCGTACCTCCGTCCCTCACACCGCACTCCCGTCCCTCACAATATACTCCCGTCCCTCACACTGTACACCCGTCCCTCACACAGTACTCCCGTCCCTCAAACTGTACTCCCGTCCCTCACACTATATTCCTGTCCCTCACACTATATTCCTGTCCCTCACACTATATTCCCGACCCTCACACTATACTCATGTCCCTCACACTATACTCCCGTCTCTCACACTAAACCCAGGACCCTCACACTATACTACCGATCCTCACATTATACCCGGTCCCTCACACTGTACTCCCGTCCCTCACACTGTACTCCCGTCCCTCAAACTGCACTCCCGTCTCTCACACTGTACACCCGTCTCTCACACTGTACACCCGTCCCTCACACTGTACCCCAGTTCCTCACACTGTACTCCTGTCTCTCACACTTTACTCTCGTCCCTCACACTGTACTCCCGTCCCTCACATTTTACTCCCATGCCTCATGCTGTACTCCCATCTCTCACACTATACCCCGGTTCCGCACACTGTACTCCCATCCCTCACACTGTATTCCCATCCCTAAAACCGTACTCCCGTCCCTCACACTATACCCCGGTTCGTCACACTATACCCTGGTTCCTCACACTATACTTCCGTCCCTCACATTGTACTCCCGTCTCTCACATTGTACTCCCGTCCCTCATACTGTACATCGGATCCTCAAACTATTCACCCGTTCCTCACACTATACCCGGTCCCTCACACTGTACTCCCGTCCCTCACACTGTACTCCCGTCCCTCACACTGCACTCCCGTCTCTCCCACTGTACACCCGTCTCTCACACTGTACACACGTCCCTCACACTGTACTCCCGTCCCTCACACTGTACTCCCGTCCCTCACACTGTACTCCAGTCTCTCACACTGTACTCCCGTCACTCACACTGTTCCCCGGTTCCTAACACTGTACTCCTGTCTCTCACACTGTACTCCCGTCACTCACACTGTACCCCGGTTCCTCACACTATACTTCCGTCCCTAACATTATACTCCAGTCCCACACACTATACTCCCGTCCCTCACACTGTACTCCCGTCCCTCACACTGTACTCCCGTCCCTCACACTGTACTCCCGTCTCTCACACTATACTCCCGTCTCTCACACTGTACTCCCGTCTATCACACTGTTCTCCCGTCCCTCACACTATTCTCCCGTCCCTTACACTGTACTCCCGTCCCTCACACTACACTCCCGTCTCTCACACTGTACTCCCGTCCCTCACACTGTACATCGGATCCTCAAACTATTCATCCGTCTCTCACACTGTATCCCGGTTACTTACACTGTATTCCCGTCCCTCACTCTGAACTCCCATCCCACGCGCTGAACTCCCATCCCACGCGCTGAACTCCCGTACCTTGCGCTGTACTCCCGTACCTCACGCTGTACTCCCGTCCCTCACGCTGCACTCCCGTCCCTCATGCTGTATTCCCGTCACTTGCACTAGACTCCCGTCCCTCACACTAGACTCCCGTCCCTCACACTAGACTCCCACCTCTCACACTGTACTCCCGTCCCTCACACTGTACTCCCGTCCCTCACATTGTACTCCCGTCCCTCACACTGTACTCCCGTCTCTCACACTGTACTCCCGTCCCTCACACTGTACTCCCGTCCCTCACACTATACCTCCGTCTCTCACACAATTCACCCGTCTGTCACACTATACTCCCGTCCCTCACACTGTACTCCCGCCTCTCACACTGTAATCCCGTCCCTCGCATGGTGCTCCCGTCCCTCGCACTGTACTCCCGTCCCTCGCGCAGTGCTCCCGTCCGTCACGCTGTACTCCCGTCCCTCACGCTGTACTCCCGTCCCTCACACTGTACTCCGGTCCCTCACACTGTACTCCCGTCCCTCACACTGTACTTCCGTCTCTCACACAATTCACCCGTCTCTCACACCATACTCCCGTCCCTCACACTGTTTCCCGGTTCCTCACACTGTACTCCCGTCCCTCACGCTGTACTCCCGTCCCTCAGACTGTACTCCCACCTCTCACACTGTACTCCCGTCCCTCACATGGTACTCCCGTCCCTCGCACTGTACTCCCGTCCCTCGCACTGTACTCCCGTCCCTCGCACTAGAATCCCGTCTCTCACACTAGACTCCCGTCCCTCACACTATACACCGGTTCCTCACGTTGTACTCCCGTCCCTCACACTGTACTCCCATCCCTCACACTGTACTCCCGTCCCTAACACTGTACTCCGTCTCTCACACTGTACTCCCGTCAATCACACTGTACCCCGGTTCCTCACACTGTACTCCTGTCTCTCACACTGTACTCCCGTCACTCACACTGTACCCCGGTTCCTCACACTATACTTCCGTCCCTGACATTATACTCCAGTCCCACACACTATACTGCCGTCCCTCACACTGTACTCCCATCCCTCACACTGTACTTCCGTCTCTCACACAATTCACCCGTCTCTCACACCATACTCCTTTCCCTCACACTGTTTCCTGCTTCCTCACACTGTACTCCCGTCCCTCACGCTGTACTCCCGTCCCTCACACTGTACTCCCATCCCTCACACTGTTTGCCGGTTCCTCACACTATACTCCCGTCCCTCACACTAGACTCCCATACCTCACACTAGACTCCCGTACCTCACACTGTACTCCCGTCCCTCACAATGTACTCCCGTCCCTCACACTTTATCCCGGTTCCTCACACTGTACACCCGTCCCTCACACTGTACTCCCGTCCCTCACACTGTACTCCCGTCCCTCACACCGTACTCCCGACCCTCACACCGTACTTCCGTCCCTCACACCGTACTCCCGTCCCTCACAATATACTCCCGTCCCTCACACTGTACACCCGTCCCTCACACTGTACTCCCGTCCCTCAAACTGTACTCCCGTCCCTCACACTGTACTCCCGTCCCTCACACTGTACTCCCGTCCCTCACATGGTACTCCCGTCCCTCGCACTGTACTCCCGTCCCTCGCAGAGTACACCTGTCCCTCGCACTAGAATCCCTTCTCTCACACTAGACTCCCGTCCCTCACACTATACACCGGTTCCTCACGTTGTACTCCCGTCCCTCACACTGTACTCCCATCCCTCACACTGTACTCCCGTCCCTCACACTGTACCCCCGTCCCTCACACTGCACTCCCGTCCCTCACACTATACCTCCGTCTCTCACACAATTCTCCCGTCTCTCACACTGTACTCCCGCCTCTCACACTGTACTCCCGTCCCTCGCATGGTGCTCCGGTCCCTCGCACTGTACTCCCGTCCCTCGCGCAGTGCTCCCGTCACTCACGCTGTACTCCCGTCCCTCCCACTGTACTCCCGTCCCTCACACTGTACTCCCGTCCCTCACACTGTACTCCTATCCCTCACACTCTTTCCTGGTTCCTCACACTATACTCCCGTCCCTCACACTAGACTCCCGTACCTCACACTAGACTCCCGTACCTCACACTGTCATCCCGTCCCTCACAATGTACTCCCGTCCCTCACAATTTATCCCGGTTCCTCACACTGTACACCCGTCCCTCACACTGTACTCCCGTCACTCACACTGTACTCCCGTCCCTCACACCGTACTCCCTTCCCTCACACCGTACCTCCGTCCCTCACACCGCACTCCCGTCCGTCACAATATACTCCCGTCCCTCACACTGTACACCCGTCCCTCACACTGTACTCCCTTCCCTCACACCGTACCTCCGTCCCTCACACCGCACTCCCGTCCCTCACACTGTACACCCGTCCCTCACACAGTAGTCCCGTCCCTCAAACTGTACTCCCGTCCCTCACACTGTACTCCCGTCCCTCAAACTGTACTCCCGTCCCTCAAACTGTACTCCCGTCCCTCACACTATATTCCTGTCCCTCACACTATATTCCTGTCCCTCACACTATATTCCCGACCCTCACACTATACTCATGTCCCTCACACTATACTCCCGTCTCTCACACTAAACCCAGGACCCTCACACTATACTACCGATCCTCACACTATACCCGGTCCCTCACACTGTACTCCCGTCCCTCACACTGTACTCCCGTCCCTCAAACTGCACTCCCGTCTCTCACACTGTACACCCGTCTCTCACACTGTACACCCGTCCCTCACACTGTACCCCAGTTCCTCACACTGTACTCCTGTCTCTCACACTTTACTCTCGTCCCTCACACTGTACTCCCGTCCCTCACATTTTACTCCCATGCCTCATGCTGTACTCCCATCTCTCACACTATACCCCGGTTCCACACACTGTACTCCCATCCCTCACACTGTATTCCCATCCCTAAAACCGTACTCCTGTCCCTCACACTATACCCCGGTTCGTCACACTATACCCTGGTTCCTCACACTATACTTCCGTCCCTCACATTGTACTCCCGTCTCTCACATTGTACTCCCGTCCCTCATACTGTACTCCCGTCCCTCACACTGCACTCCCGTCTCTCCCACTGTACACCCGTCTCTCACACTGTACACACGTCCCTCACACTGTACTCCCGTCCCTCACACTGTACTCCCGTCCCTCACACTGTACTCCCGTCTCTCACACTGTACTCCCGTCACTCACACTGTTCCCCGGTTCCTCACACTGTACTCCTGTCTCTCACACTGTACTCCCGTCACTCACACTGTACCCCGGTTCCTCACACTATACTTCCGTCCCTAACAATTTACTCCAGTCCCACACACTATACTCCCGTCCCTCACACTGTACTCCCGTCCCTCACACTGTACTCCCGTCCCTCACACTGTACTCCCGTCTCTCACACTATACTCCCGTCTCTCACACTGTACTCCCGTCTATCACACTGTTCTCCCGTCCCTCACACTATTCTCCCGTCCCTTACACTGTACTCCCGTCCCTCACACTACACTCCCGTCTCTCACACTGTACTCCCGTCCCTCACACTGTACATCGGATCCTCAAACTATTCATCCGTCTCTCACACTGCATCCCGGTTACTTACACTGTATTCCCGTCCCTCACTCTGAACTCCCATCCCACGCGCTGAACTCCCATCCCACGCGCTGAACTCCCGTACCTTGCGCTGTTCTCCCGTACCTCACGCTGTACTCCCGTCCCTCACGCTGCACTCCCGTCCCTCACGCTGTATTCCCGTCACTTGCACTAGACTCCCGTCCCTCACACTAGACTCCCGTCCCTCACACTAGACTCCCACCTCTCACACTGTACTCCCGTCCCTCACACTGTACTCCCGTCCCTCACATTGTACTCCCGTCCCTCACACTGTACTCCCGTCTCTCACACTGTACTCCCGTCCCTCACACTGTACTCCCGTCCCTCACACTATACCTCCGTCTCTCACACAATTCACCCGTCTGTCACACTATACTCCCGTCCCTCACACTGTACTCCCGCCTCTCACACTGTAATCCCGTCCCTCGCATGGTGCTCCCGTCCCTCGCACTGTACTCCCGTCCCTCGCGCAGTGCTCCCGTCACTCACGCTGTACTCCCGTCCCTCCCACTGTACTCCCGTCCCTCACACTGTACTCCCATCCCTCACACTCTTTCCTGGTTCCTCACACTATACTCCCGTCCCTCACACTAGACTCCCGTACCTCACACTAGACTCCCGTACCTCACACTGTCATCCCGTCCCTCACAATGTACTCCCGTCCCTCACACTTTATCCCGGTTCCTCACACTGTACACCCGTCCCTCACACTGTACTCCCGTCACTCACACTGTACTCCCGTCCCTCACACCGTACTCCCTTCCCTCACACCGTACCTCCGTCCCTCACACCGCACTCCCGTCCCTCACAATATACTCCCGTCCCTCACACTGTACACCCGTCCCTCACACAGTACTCCCGTCCCTCAAACTGTACTCCCGTCCCTCACACTGTACTCCCGTCCCTCAAACTGTACTCCCGTCCCTCAAACTGTACTCCCGTCCCTCACACTATATTCCTGTCCCTCACACTATATTCCTGTCCCTCACACTATATTCCCGACCCTCACACTATACTCATGTCCCTCACACTATACTCCCGTCTCTCACACTAAACCCAGGACCCTCACACTATACTACCGATCCTCACACTATACCCGGTCCCTCACACTGTACTCCCGTCCCTCACACTGTACTCCCGTCCCTCAAACTGCACTCCCGTCTCTCACACTGTACACCCGTCTCTCACACTGTACACCCGTCCCTCACACTGTACCCCAGTTCCTCACACTGTACTCCTGTCTCTCACACTTTACTCTCGTCCCTCACACTGTACTCCCGTCCCTCACATTTTACTCCCATGCCTCATGCTGTACTCCCATCTCTCACACTATACCCCGGTTCCGCACACTGTACTCCCATCCCTCACACTGTATTCCCATCCCTAAAACCGTACTCCCGTCCCTCACACTATACCCCGGTTCGTCACACTATACCCTGGTTCCTCACACTATACTTCCGTCCCTCACATTGTACTCCCGTCTCTCACATTGTACTCCCGTCCCTCATACTGTACATCGGATCCTCAAACTATTCACCCGTTCCTCACACTATACCCGGTCCCTCACACTGTACTCCCGTCCCTCACACTGTACTCCCGTCCCTCACACTGCACTCCCGTCTCTCCCACTGTACACCCGTCTCTCACACTGTACACACGTCCCTCACACTGTACTCCCGTCCCTCACACTGTACTCCCGTCCCTCACACTGTACTCCCGTCTCTAACACTGTACTCCCGTCACTCACACTGTTCCCCGGTTCCTCACACTGTACTCCTGTCTCTCACACTGTACTCCCGTCACTCACACTGTACCCCGGTTCCTCACACTATACTTCCGTCCCTAACATTATACTCCAGTCCCACACACTATACTCCCGTCCCTCACACTGTACTCCCGTCCCTCACACTGTACTCCCGTCCCTCACACTGTACTCCCGTCTCTCACACTATACTCCCGTCTCTCACACTGTACTCCCGTCTATCACACTGTTCTCCCGTCCCTCACACTATTCTCCCGTCCCTTACACTGTACTCCCGTCCCTCACACTTCACTCCCGTCACTCACACTGTACTCCCGTCCCTCACACTGTACATCGGATCCTCAAACTATTCATCCGTCTCTCACACTGTATCCCGGTTACTTACACTGTATTCCCGTCCCTCACTCTGAACTCCCATCCCACGCGCTGAACTCCCATCCCACGCGCTGAACTCCCGTACCTTGCGCTGTACTCCCGTACCTCACGCTGTACTCCCGTCCCTCACGCTGCACTCCCGTCCCTCACGCTGTATTCCCGTCACTTGCACTAGACTCCCGTCCCTCACACTAGACTCCCGTCCCTCACACTAGACTCCCACCTCTCACACTGTACTCCCGTCCCTCACACTGTACTCCCGTCCCTCACATTGTACTCCCGTCCCTCACACTGTACTCCCGTCTCTCACACTGTACTCCCGTCCCTCACACTGTACTCCCGTCCCTCAAACTATACCTCCATCTCTCACACAATTCACCCGTCTGTCACACTATACTCCCGTCCCTCACACTGTACTCCCGCCTCTCACACTGTAATCCCGTCCCTCGCATGGTGCTCCCGTCCCTCGCACTGTACTCCCGTCCCTCGCGCAGTGCTCCCGTCCGTCACGCTGTACTCCCGTCCCTCACGCTGTACTCCCGTCCCTCACACTGTACTCCGGTCCCTCACACTGTACTCCCGTCCCTCACACTGTACTTCCGTCTCTCACACAATTCACCCGTCTCTCACACCATACTCCCGTCCCTCACACTGTTTCCCGGTTCCTCACACTGTACTCCCGTCCCTCACGCTGTACTCCCGTCCCTCACACTGTACTCCCACCTCTCACACTGTACTCCCGTCCCTCACATGGTACTCCCGTCCCTCGCACTGTACTACCGTCCCTCGCACTGTACTCCCGTCCCTCGCACTAGAATCCCGTCTCTCACACTAGACTCCCGTCCCTCACACTATACACCGGTTCCTCACGTTGTACTCCCGTCCCTCACACTGTACTCCCATCCCTCACACTGTACTCCCGTCCCTAACACTGTACTCCCGTCTCTCACACTGTACTCCCGTCAATCACACTGTACCCCGGTTCCTCACACTGTACTCCTGTCTCTCACACTGTACTCCCGTCACTCACACTGTACCCCGGTTCCTCACACTATACTTCCGTCCCTGACATTATACTCCAGTCCCACACACTATACTGCCGTCCCTCACACTGTACTCCCATCCCTCACACTGTACTTCCGTCTCTCACACAATTCACCCGTCTCTCACACCATACTCCTTTCCCTCACACTGTTTCCTGCTTCCTCACACTGTACTCCCGTCCCTCACGCTGTACTCCCGTCCCTCACACTGTACTCCCATTCCTCACACTGTTTGCCGGTTCCTCACACTATACTCCCGTCCCTCACACTAGACTCCCATACCTCACACTAGACTCCCGTACCTCACACTGTACTCCCGTCCCTCACAATGTACTCCCGTCCCTCACACTTTATCCCGGTTCCTCACACTGTACACCCGTCCCTCACACTGTACTCCCGTCCCTCACACTGTACTCCCGTCCCTCACACCGTACTCCCGACCCTCACACCGTACTGCCGTCCCTCACACCGTACTCCCGTCCCTCACAATATACTCCCGTCCCTCACACTGTACACCCGTCCCTCACACTGTACTCCCGTCCCTCAAACTGTACTCCCGTCCCTCACACTGTACTCCCGTCCCTCACACTGTACTCCCGTCCCTCACATGGTACTCCCGTCCCTCGCACTGTACTCCCGCCCCTCGCAGAGTACACCTGTCCCTCGCACTAGAATCCCTTCTCTCACACTAGACTCCCGTCCCTCACACTATACACCGGTTCCTCACGTTGTACTCCCGTCCCTCACACTGTACTCCCATCCCTCACACTGTACTCCCGTCCCTCACATTGTACCCCCGTCCCTCACACTGCACTCCCGTCCCTCACACTATACCTCCGTCTCTCACACAATTCCCCCGTCTCTCACACTGTACTCCCGCCTCTCACACTGTACTCCCGTCCCTCGCATGGTGCTCCGGTCCCTCGCACTGTACTCCCGTCCCTCGCGCAGTGCTCCCGTCACTCACGCTGTACTCCCGTCCCTCCCACTGTACTCCCGTCCCTCCCACTGTACTCCCGTCCCTCACACTGTACTCCCGTCCCTCACACTGTACTCCCATCCCTCACACTCTTTCCTGGTTCCTCACACTATACTCCCGTCCCTCACACTAGACTCCCGTACCTCACACTAGACTCCCGTACCTCACACTGTCATCCCGTCCCTCACAATGTACTCCCGTCCCTCACACTTTATCCAGGTTCCTCACACTGTACACCCGTCCCTCACACTGTACTCCCGTCTCTCACACTGTACTCCCGTCCCTCACACCGTACTCCCGTCCCTCACACCGTACCTCCGTCCCTCACACCGCACTCCCGTCCCTCACAATTTACTCCCGTCCCTCACACTGTACACCCGTCCCTCACACAGTACTCCCGTCCCTCAAACTGTACTCCCGTCCCTCACACTGTACTCCCGTCCCTCAAACTGTACTCCCGTCCCTCAAACTGTACTCCCGTCCCTCACACTATATTCCTGTCCCTCACACTATATTCCCGACCCTCACACTATACTCATGTCCCTCACACTATACTCCCGTCTCTCACACTAAACCCAGGACCCTCACACTATACTACCGATCCTCACACTATACCCGGTCCCTCACACTGTACTCCCGTCCCTCACACTGTACTCCCGTCCCTCAAACTGCACTCCCGTCTCTCACACTGTACACCCGTCTCTCACACTGTACACCCGTCCCTCACACTGTACCCCAGTTCCTCACACTGTACTCCTGTCTCTCACACTTTACTCTCGTCCCTCACACTGTACTCCCGTCCCTCACATTTTACTCCCATGCCTCATGCTGTACTCCCATCTCTCACACTATACCCCGGTTCCACACACTGTACTCCCATCCCTCACACTGTATTCCCATCCCTAAAACCGTACTCCCGTCCCTCACACTATACCCCGGTTCGTCACACTATACCCTGGTTCCTCACACTATACTTCCGTCCCTCACATTGTACTCCCGTCTCTCACTTTGTACTCCCGTCCCTCATACTGTACATCGGATCCTCAAACTATTCACCCGTTCCTCACACTATACCCGGTCCCTCACACTGTACTCCCGTCCCTCACACTGTACTCCCGTCCCTCACACTGCACTCCCGTCTCTCCCACTGTACACCCGTCTCTCACACTGTACACACGTCCCTCACACTGTACTCCCGTCCCTCACACTGTACTCCCGTCCCTCACACAGTACTCCCGTCTCTCACACTGTACTCCCGTCACTCACACTGTTCCCCGGTTCCTCACACTGTACTCCTGTCTCTCACACTGTACTCCCGTCACTCACACTGTACCCCGGTTCCTCACACTATACTTCCGTCCCTAACATTATACTCCAGTCCCACACACTATACTCCCGTCCCTCACACTGTACTCCCGTCCCTCACACTGTACTCCCGTCCCTCACACTGTACTCCCGTCTCTCACACTATACTCCCGTCTCTCACACTGTACTCCCGTCTATCACACTGTTCTCCCGTCCCTCACACTATTCTCCCGTCCCTTACACTGTACTCCCGTCCCTCACACTACACTCCCGTCTCTCACACTGTACTCCCGTCCCTCACACTGTACATCGGATCCTCAAACTATTCATCCGTCTCTCACACTGTATCCCGGTTACTTACACTGTATTCCCGTCCCTCACTCTGAACTCCCATCCCACGCGCTGAACTCCCATCCCACGCGCTGAAGTCCCGTACCTTGCGCTGTACTCCCGTACCTCACGCTGTACTCCCGTCCCTCACGCTGCACTCCCGTCCCTCACGCTGTATTCCCGTCACTTGCACTAGACTCCCGTCCCTCACACTAGACTCCCGTCCCTCACACTAGACTCCCACCTCTCACACTGTACTCCCGTCCCTCACACTGTACTCCCGTCCCTCACATTGTACTCCCGTCCCTCACACTGTACTCCCGTCTCTCACACTGTACTCCCGTCCCTCACACTGTACTCCCGTCCCTCACACTATACCTCCGTCTCTCACACAATTCACCCGTCTGTCACACTATACTCCCGTCCCTCACACTGTACTCCCGCCTCTCACACTGTAATCCCGTCCCTCGCATGGTGCTCCCGTCCCTCGCACTGTACTCCCGTCCCTCGCGCAGTGCTCCCGTCCGTCACGCTGTACTCCCGTCCCTCACGCTGTACTCCCGTCCCTCACACTGTACTCCGGTCCCTCACACTGTACTCCCGTCCCTCACACTGTACTTCCGTCTCTCACACAATTCACCCGTCTCTCACACCATACTCCCGTCCCTCACACTGTTTCCCGGTTCCTCACACTGTACTCCCGTCCCTCACGCTGTACTCCCGTCCCTCACACTGTACTCCCATCCCTCACACTGTTTGCCGGTTCCTCACATGGTACTCCCGTCCCTCACACTAGACTCCCATACCTCACACTAGACTCCCGTACCTCACACTGTACTCCCGTCCCTCACAATGTACTCCCGTCCCTCACAATTTATCCCGGTTCCTCACACTGTACACCCGTCCCTCACACTGTACTCCCGTCCCTCACACTGTACTCCCGTCCCTCACACCGTACTCCCGACCCTCACACCGTACTTCCGTCCCTCACACCGTACTCCCGTCCCTCACAATATACTCCCGTCCCTCACACTGTACACCCGTCCCTCACACTGTACTCCCGTCCCTCAAACTGTACTACCGTCCCTCACACTGTACTCCCGTCCCTCACACTGTACGCCCGTCCCTCACATGGTACTCCCGTCCCTCGCACTGTACTCCCGTCCCTCGCAGAGTACACCTGTCCCTCGCACTAGAATCCCTTCTCTCACACTAGACTCCCGTCCCTCACACTATACACCGGTTCCTCACGTTGTACTCCCGTCCTTCACACTGTACTCCCATCCCTCACACTGTACTCCCGTCCCTCACACTGTACTCCCGTCCCTCACACTGCACTCCCGTCCCTCACACTATACCTCCGTCTCTCACACAATTCTCCCGTCTCTCACACTGTACTCCCGCCTCTCACACTGTACTCCCGTCCCTCGCATGGTGCTCCGGTCCCTCGCACTGTACTCCCGTCCCTCGCGCAGTGCTCCCGTCACTCACGCTGTACTCCCGTCCCTCCCACTGTACTCCCGTCCCTCACACTGTACTCCCGTCCCTCACACTGTACTCCCATCCCTCACACTCTTTCCTGGTTCCTCACACTATACTCCCGTCCCTCACACTAGACTCCCGTACCTCACACTAGACTCCCGTACCTCACACTGTCATCCCGTCCCTCACAATGTACTCCCGTCCCTCACACTTTATCCCGGTTCCTCACACTGTACACCCGTCCCTCACACTGTACTCCCGTCACTCACACTGTACTCCCGTCCCTCACACCGTACTCCCTTCCCTCACACCGTACTTCCGTCGCTCACACCGCACTCCCGTCCCTCACAATATACTCCCGTCCCTCACACTGTACACCCGTCCCTCACACAGTACTCCCGTCCCTCACACTGTACTCCCGTCCCTCACACTGCACTCCCGTCCCTCACACTATACCTCCGTCTCTCACACAATTCTCCCGTCTCTCACACTGTACTCCCGCCTCTCACACTGTACTCCCGTCCCTCGCATGGTGCTCCGGTCCCTCGCACTGTACTGCCGTCCCTCACACTGTACTCCCGTCACTCACACTGTACTCCCGTCCCTCACACCGTACTCCCTTCCCTCACACCGTACTTCCGTCCCTCACACCGTACTCCCGTCCCTCACAATATACTCCCGTCCCTCACACTGTACACCCGTCCCTCACACTGTATCCCGGTTACTTACACTGTATTCCCGTCCCTCACCCTGAACTCCCATCCCTCGCGCTGAACTCCCGTACCTTGCGCTGTACTCCCATACCTCACGCTGTACTCCCGTCCCTCACGCTGTACTCCCGGCCCTCACGCTGTACTCCCGTCACTTGCACTAGACTCCCGTCCCTCACACTAGACTCCCGTCCCTCACACTAGACTCCCGCCTCTCACACTGTACTCCCGTCCCTCACACTGTACTCCCGTCCCTCACACTGTACTCCGGTCCCTCACACTGTATCACGGTTCCTCACACTGTACACCCATCCCTCACACTGTACTCCCGTCCCTCACACTGTACTCCCGTCCCTCACACCGTACTCCCGTCCCTCACACCGTACTTCCGTCCCTCACACCGTACTCCCGTCCCTCACAATATACTCCCGTCCCTCACACTGTACACACGTCCCTCATACTGTACTCCCGTCCCTAAAACTGTACTCCCGTCCCTCACACTGTACTCCCGTCCCTCAAACAGTACTCCCGTCCCTCAAACTGTACTCCCGTCCCTCACACTGTACTCCCGTCCCTCACACTGTACACCCGTCCCTCACACTGTACTCCTGTCTCTCACACTGTTCACCCGTCCCTCACACTGTACTCCCGTCCCTCACACTGTACTCCCGTCCTTCACACTATAATCCCGTCCCACACACTATACTCCCGTCCCTCACACTGTACTCCCGTCCCTCACACTTTACTCCCGTCCCTCACACTATACCTCCTTCTCTCACACAATTCTCCCGTCTCTCACACTGTACTCCCGCCTCTCACACTGTACTCCCGTCCCTCACACTGTACTCCCGTCCCTCACACTGTACTCCCGTCCCTCACACTATACCTCCGTCTCTCACACAATTCACCCGTCTCTCACACTATACTCCCGTCCCTCACACTGTACTCCCGCCTCTCACACTGTACTCCCGACCCTCGCATGGTGCTCCCGTCCCTCGCACTGTACTCCTGTCCCTCGCGCAGTGCTCCCGTCCCTCACGCTGTACTCCCGTCCCTCACACTGTACTCCCGTCCCTCACACTGTACTTCCGTCTCTCACACAATTCACCCGTCTCTCACACCATACCCGTCCCTCACACTGTTTCCCGGTTCCTCACACTGTACTCCCGTCCCTCACGCTGTACTCCCGTCCCTCACACTGTACTCCCATCCCTCACACTGTTTGCCGATTCCTCACACTATACTCCCGTCCCTCACACTAGACTCCCGTACCTCACACTAGACTCCCGTACCTCACACTGTACTCCCGTCCCTCACAATGTACTCCCGTCCCTCACACTTTATCCCGGTTCCTCACACTGTACACCCGTCCCTCACACTGTACTCCCGTCCCTCACACTGTGCTCCCGTCCCTCACACCGTACTCCCGACCCTCACACCGTACTTCCGTCCCTCACACCGTACTCTCGTCCCTCACAATATACTCCCGTCCCTCACACTGTACACCCGTCCCTCACACTGTACTCCAGTCCCTCAAACTGTACTCCCGTCCCTCACACTGTACTCCTGTCCCTCAAACTGTACTCCCGTCCCTCAAACTGTACTCCCGTCCCTCACACTATACGCCAGGCCCTCACACTATATTCCTGTCCCTCACACTATACTCCCGTCCCTCACACTATACTCCTGTCCCTCATACTAAACGCCCGTCCCTCACACTATATTCCTGTCCCTCACACTATATTCCTGTCCCTCACACTATATTCCTGTCCCTCACACCAAACATCAGGCACAAATGCTATACTCCCGACCCTCACACTATACTCACGTCCCTCACACTATACTCCCGTCTCTCACACTAAACCACGGACCCTCACACTATACTACCGTTCCTCACACTATACCCGGTCCCTCACACTGTACTCCCGTACCTCACACTGTACTCCCGTCTATCACACTGTTCTCCCGTCCCTCACAATATACTCCCGTCTCTCACACTGTACTCCCGACCCTCACACTATACTCACGTCCCTCACACTATACTCCCGTCTCTCACACTAAACCACGGACCCTCACACTATACTACCGTTCCTCACACTATACCCGGTCCCTCACACTGTACTCCCGTCCCTCACACTGTACTCCCGTCCCTCACACTGTACTCCCGTCCCTCACACTGTACTCCCGTCTCTCACACTGTACACCCATCTCTCACACTGTACTCCCGTCTCTCACACTATACTCCCGTCTCTCACACTGTTCTCCCGTCTATCACACTGTTCTCCCGTCCCTCACACTATACTCCCGTCTCTCACACTGTACTCCCGTCCCTCACACTGTATATCGGATCCTCAAACTATTCACCAGTCTCTCACACTGTATCCCGGTTACTTACACTGTATTCCCGTCCCTCACCCTGAACTCCCATCCCTCGCGCTGAACTCCCGTACCTTGCGCTGTACTCCCGTACCTCACGCTGTACTCCCGTCCCTCACGCTGTACTCCCGTCCCTCACGCTGTACTCCCGTCACTTGCACTAGACTCCCGTCCCTCACACTAGACTCCCGTCCCTCACACTAGACTCCCGCCTCTCACACTGTACTCCCGTCCCTCACACTGTACTCCCGTCCCTCACACTATACTCCCGTCTCTCACACTGTACTCCCGTCCCTCACACTGTATATCGGATCCTCAAACTATTCACCAGTCTCTCACACTGTATCCCGGTTACTTACACTGTATTCCCGTCCCTCACCCTGAACTCCCATCCCTCGCGCTGAACTCCCGTACCTTGCGCTGTACTCCCGTACCTCACGCTGTACTCCCGTCCCTCACGCTGTACTCCCGTCCCTCACGCTGTACTCCCGTCACTTGCACTAGACTCCCGTCCCTCACACTAGACTCCCGTCCCTCACACTAGACTCCCGCCTCTCACACTGTACTCCCGTCCCTCACACTGTACTCCCGTCCCTCACACTGTACTCCGGTCCCTCACACTGTATCACGGTTCCTCACACTGTACACCCATCCCTCACACTGTACTCCCGTCCCTCACACTGTACTCCCGTCCCTCACACCGTACTCCCGTCCCTCACACCGTACTTCCGTCCCTCACACCGTACTCCCGTCCCTCACAATATACTCCCGTCCCTCACACTGTACACCCGTCCCTCATACTGTACTCCCGTCCCTAAAACTGTACTCCCGTCCCTCACATGGTACTCCCGTCCCTCGCACTGTACTCCCGCCCCTCGCAGAGTACACCTGTCCCTCGCACTAGAATCCCTTCTCTCACACTAGACTCCCGTCCCTCACACTATACACCGGTTCCTCACGTTGTACTCCCGTCCCTCACACTGTACTCCCATCCCTCACACTGTACTCCCGTCCCTCACATTGTACCCCCGTCCCTCACACTGCACTCCCGTCCCTCACACTATACCTCCGTCTCTCACACAATTCTCCCGTCTCTCACACTGTACTCCCGCCTCTCACACTGTACTCCCGTCCCTCGCATGGTGCTCCGGTCCCTCGCACTGTACTCCCGTCCCTCGCGCAGTGCTCCCGTCACTCACGCTGTACTCCCGTCCCTCCCACTGTACTCCCGTCCCTCCCACTGTACTCCCGTCCCTCACACTGTACTCCCGTCCCTCACACTGTACTCCCATCCCTCACACTCTTTCCTGGTTCCTCACACTATACTCCCGTCCCTCACACTAGACTCCCGTACCTCACACTAGACTCCCGTACCTCACACTGTCATCCCGTCCCTCACAATGTACTCCCGTCCCTCACACTTTATCCAGGTTCCTCACACTGTACACCCGTCCCTCACACTGTACTCCCGTCACTCACACTGTACTCCCGTCCCTCACACCGTACTCCCTTCCCTCACACCGTACCTCCGTCCCTCACACCGCACTCCCGTCCCTCACAATATACTCCCGTCCCTCACACTGTACACCCGTCCCTCACACAGTACTCCCGTCCCTCAAACTGTACTCCCGTCCCTCACACTGTACTCCCGTCCCTCAAACTGTACTCCCGTCCCTCAAACTGTACTCCCGTCCCTCACACTATATTCCTGTCCCTCACACTATATTCCCGACCCTCACACTATACTCATGTCCCTCACACTATACTCCCGTCTCTCACACTAAACCCAGGACCCTCACACTATACTACCGATCCTCACACTATACCCGGTCCCTCACACTGTACTCCCGTCCCTCACACTGTACTCCCGTCCCTCAAACTGCACTCCCGTCTCTCACACTGTACACCCGTCTCTCACACTGTACACCCGTCCCTCACACTGTACCCCAGTTCCTCACACTGTACTCCTGTCTCTCACACTTTACTCTCGTCCCTCACACTGTACTCCCGTCCCTCACATTTTACTCCCATGCCTCATGCTGTACTCCCATCTCTCACACTATACCCCGGTTCCACACACTGTACTCCCATCCCTCACACTGTATTCCCATCCCTAAAACCGTACTCCCGTCCCTCACACTATACCCCAGTTCGTCACACTATACCCTGGTTCCTCACACTATACTTCCGTCCCTCACATTGTACTCCCGTCTCTCACATTGTACTCCCGTCCCTCATACTGTACATCGGATCCTCAAACTATTCACCCGTTCCTCACACTATACCCGGTCCCTCACACTGTACTCCCGTCCCTCACACTGTACTCCCGTCCCTCACACCGTACTTCCGTCCCTCACACCGTACCCCCGTCCCTCACAATATACTCCCGTCCCTCACACTGTACACCCGTCCCTCATACTGTACTCCCGTCCCTAAAACTGTACTCCCGTCCCTCACACTGTACTCCCGTCCCTCAAACAGTACTCCCGTCCCTCAAACTGTACTCCCGTCCCTCACACTGTACTCCCGTCCCTCACACTGTACACCCGTCCCTCACACTGTACTCCTGTCTCTCACACTGTTCACCCGTCCCTCACACTGTACTCCCGTCCCTCACACTGTACTCCCGTCCTTCACACTATAATCCCGTCCCACACACTATACTCCCGTCCCTCACACTGTACTCCCGTCCCTCACACTTTACTCCCGTGCCTCACACTTTACTCCCGTCTCTCACACTATACCCCGGTTCCTCACACTGTACTCCCATCCCTCACACTGTATTCCCATCCCTCACACCGTACTCCCGTACCTCACGATGTACTCCAGTCCCTCACACTTTACTCCCGTCCCTCAAGCTGTACTCCCGTCACTTGCACTAGACTCCCGTCCCTCACACTGTACTCCCGTCCCTCACACTATACACCGGTTCCTCATGTTGTACTCCCGTCCCTCGCGCTGTACTCCCACCTCTCACACTGTACTCCCGTCCCTCACGTGGTACTCCCGTCCCTCGCACGGTACTCCCGTCCCTCGCAGTGTACACCCGTCCCTCGCACTAGAATCCCGTCTCTCACACTAGACTTCCGTCCCTCACACTATACACCGGTTCCTCACGTTGTACTCCCGTCCCTCACACTGTACTCCCATCCCTCACACTGTACTCCCGTCCCTCACACTGTACTCCCGTCCCTCACGCTTTACTCCCGTCCCTCACGCTGTACTCCCGTCACTTGCACTAGACTCCCGTCCCTCACACTGTACTCCCGTCCCTCACACTATACACCGGTTCCTCACGTTGTACTCCCATCCCTCGCGCTGAACTCCCACCTCTCACACTGTACTCCCGTCCCTCACATGGTACTCCCGTCCCTCGCAGTGTAAACCCGTCCCTCGCACTAGAATCCCTTCTCTCACACTAGACTCCCGTCCCTCACACTATACACCGGTTCCTCACGTTGTACTCCCGTCCCTCACACTGTACTCCCATCCCTCACACTGTACTCCCGTCCCTCACACTGTACTCCCGTCCCTCACACTGCACTCCCGTCCCTCACACTATACCTCCGTCTCTCACACAATTCTCCCGTCTCTCACACTGTACTCCCGCCTCTCACACTGTACTCCCGTCCCTCACACTGTACTCCCGTCCCTCACACTGTACTCCCGTCCCTCACACTATACCTCCGTCTCTCACACAATTCACCCGTCTCTCACACTATACTCCCGTCCCTCACACTGTACTCCCGCCTCTCACACTGAACTCCCGTCCCTCGCATGGTGCTCCCGTCCCTCGCACTGTACTCCCGTCCCTCGCGCAGTGCTCCCGTCCCTCACGCTGTACTCCCGTCCCTCATACTGTACTCCCGTCCCTCACACTGTACTTCCGTCTCTCACACAATTCACCCGTCTCTCACACCATACTCCCGTCCCTCACACTGTTTCCCGGTTCCTCACACTGTACTCCCGTCCCTCACGCTGTACTCCCGTCCCTCACACTGTACTCCCATCCCTCACACTGTTTGCCGATTCCTCACACTATACTCCCGTCCCTCACACTAGACTCCCGTACCTCACACTAGACTCCCGTACCTCACACTGTACTCCCGTCCCTCACAATGTACTCCCGTCCCTCACACTTTATCCCGGTTCCTCACACTGTACACCCGTCCCTCACACTGTACTCCCGTCCCTCACACTGTGCTCCCGTCCCTCACACCGTACTCCCGACACTCACACCGTACTTCCGTCCCTCACACCGTACTCCCGTCCCTCACAATATACTCCCGTCCCTCACACTGTACACCCGTCCCTCACACTGTACTCCCGTCCCTCAAACTGTACTCCCGTCCCTCACACTGTACTCCTGTCCCTCAAACTGTACTCACGTCCCTCAAACTGTACTCCCGTCCCTCACACTATACGCCAGTCCCTCACACTATATTCCTGTCCCTCACACTATACTCCCGTCCCTCACACTATACTCCTGTCCCTCATACTATACGCCCGTCCCTCACACTATATTCCTGTCCCTCACACTATATTCCTGTCCCTCACACTATACATCAGGCACAAATGCTATACTCCCGACCCTCACACTATACTCCCGTCCCTCACAATATACTCCCGTCCCTCACACTGTACACCCGTCCCTCATACTGTACTCCCGTCCCTAAAACTGTACTCCCGTACCTCACACTGTACTCCCGTCCCTCAAACAGTACTCCCGTCCCTCAAACTGTACTCCCGTCCCTCACACTGTACTGCCTTCCCTCACACTGTACACCCGTCCCTCACACTGTACTCCTGTCTCTCACACTGTTCACCCGTCCCTCACACAGTACTCCCGTCCCTCACACTGTACTCCCGTCCTTCACACTATAATCCCGTCCCACACACTATACTCCCGTCCCTCACACTGTACTCCCGTCCCTCACACTTTACTCCCGTGCCTCACACTTTACTCCCGTCTCTCACACTATACCCCGGTTCCTCACACTGTACTCCCATCCCTCACACTGTATTCCCATCCCTCACACCGTACTCCCGTACCTCACGATGTACTCCAGTCCCTCACGCATTACTCCCGTCCCTCACGCTGTACTCCCGTCACTTGCACTAGACTCCCGTCCCTCACACTGTACTCCCGTCCCTCACACTGTACACCGGTTCCTCATGTTGTACTCCCGTCCCTCGCGCTGTACTCCCACCTCTCACACTGTACTCCCGTCCCTCACATGGTACTCCCGTCCCTCGCACTGTACTCCCGTCCCTCACACTGTACACCCGTCCCTCACACTAGAATCCCTTCTCTCACACTAGACTCCCGTCCCTCACACTATACACCGGTTCCTCACGTTATACTCCCGTCCCTCACACTGTACTCCCATCCCTCACACTGTACTCCCGTCCCTCACACTGTACTCCCGTCCCTCACACTGCACTCCCGTCCCTCACACTATACCTCCGTCTCTCACACAATTCTCCCGTCTCTCACACTGTACTCCCGCCTCTCACACTGTACTTCCGTCCCTCGCATGGTGCTCCGGTCCCTCGCACTGTACTCCCGTCCCTCGCGCAGTGCTCCCGTCACTCACGCTGTACTCCCGTCCCTCCCACTGTACTCCCGTCCCTCACACTGTACTCCCGTCCCTCACACTGTACTCCCATCCCTCACACTCTTTCCTGGTTCCTCACACTAGACTCCCGTACCTCACACTAGACTCCCGTACCTCACACTGTACTCCCGTCCCTCACAATGTACTCCCGTCCCTCACACTTTATCCAGGTTCCTCACACTGTACACCGGCCCTCACACTGTACTCCCGTCCCTCACACTGTACTCCCGTCCCTCACACCGTACTCCCGTCCCTCACACCGTACTTCCGTCCCTCACACCGTACTCCCGTCCCTCACAATATACTCCCGTCCCTCACACTGTACACCCGTCCCTCACACTGTACTCCCATCCCTCAAACTGCACTCCCGTCCCTCACACTGTACACCCGTCCCTCACACTGTACTCCCGTCCCTCACACTGTACTCCCGTCCCTCACACCGTACTGCCGTCCCCCAAATTGTACTCCCGTCCCTCACACTGTACTCCCGTCCCTCACACTGTACTCCCGTCCCTCACACTGTACACCCGTCCCTCACACTGTACTCCTGTCTCTCACACTGTTCACCCGTCCCTCACACTGTACTCCCGTCCCTCACACTGTACTCCAGTCCCTCACACTATACTTCCGTCCCACACACTATACTCCCGTCCCTCACACTATACTCCTGGCTCTTACAGTATTCACCCGTCCCTCACACTGTACTCCCGTCCCTCACACTGTACTCCCGTCCCTCACACTTTACTCCCGTGCCTCACACTGTACTCCCGTCCCTCAAACAGTACTCCCGTCCCTCAAACTGTACTCCCGTCCCTCACACTGTACTCCTGTCCCTCACACTGTACTCCCGTCCCTCACGCTGTACTCCCGTCTCTCACACTGTACTCCCGTCACTCACACTGTACCCCGGTTCCTCACACTGTACTCCTGTCTCTCACACTGTACTCCCGTCACTCACACTGTACCCCGGTTCCTCACACTATACTTCCGTCCCTAACATTATACTCCAGTCCCACACACTATACTCCCGTCCCTCACACTGTACTCCCGTCCCTCACACTGTACATCCATCCCTCACACTGTACTCCCGTCCCTCACACTGTACTCCCGTCCCTCACACCGTACTCCCGTCTCTCACACCGTACCTCCGTCCCTCACACCGTACTCCCGTCCCTCACAATATACTCCCGTCCCTCACACTGTACACCCGTCCCTCACACTGTACTCCCGTCCCTCAAACTGTACTCCTGTCCCTCACACTGTACTCCCGTCCCCCAAATTGTACTCCCGTCCCTCACACTGTACTCCCGTCCCTCACACTGTACACCCGTCCCTCACACTGTACTCCTGTCTCTCACACTGTTCACCCGTCCCTCACACTATACTTCCGTCCCACACACTATACTCCCGTCCCTCACACTATACTCCTGGCTCTTACAGTATTCACCCGTCCCTCACACTGTACTCCCGTCCCTCACACTGTACTCCCGTCCCTCACACTTTACTCCCGTGCCTCACACTGTACTCCCGTCCCTCAAACAGTACTCCCGTCCCTCAAACTGTACTCCCGTCCCTCACACTGTACTCCCGTCCCTCACACTGTACACCCGTCCCTCACACTGTACTCCTGTCTCTCACACTGTTCACCCGTCCCTCACACTGTACTCCCGTCCCTCACACTGTACTCCCGTCCTTCACACTATAATCCCGTCCCACACACTATACTCCCGTCCCTCACACTGTACTCCCGTCCCTCACACTTTACTCCCGTGCCTCACACTTTACTCCCGTCTCTCACACTATACCCCGGTTCCTCACACTGTACTCCCATCCCTCACACTGTATTCCCATCCCTCACACCGTACTCCCGTACCTCACGATGTACTCCCGTCCCTCACGCTTTACTCCCGTCCCTCACGCTGTACTCCCGTCACTTGCACTATACTCCCGTCCCTCACACTGTACTCCCGTCCCTCACACTATACACCGGTTCCTCATGTTGTACTCCCGTCCCTCGCGCTGTACTCCCACCTCTCACACTGTACTCCCGTCCCTCACATGGTACTCCCGTCCCTCGCACTGTACTCCCGTCCCTCGCAGTGTACACCCGTCCCTCGCACTAGAATCCCGTCTCTCACACTAGACTCCCGTCCCTCACACTATACACCGGTTCCTCACGTTGTACTCCCGTCCCTCACACTGTACTCCCATCCCTCACACTGTACTCCCGTCCCTCACACTGTACTCCCGACCCTCACACTGTACTCCCGTCCCTCACGCTTTACTCCCGTCCCTCACGCTGTACTCCCGTCACTTGCACTAGACTCCCGTCCCTCACACTGTACTCCCGTCCCTCACACTATACACCGGTTCCTCACGTTGTACTCCCGTCCCTAGCGCTGAACTCCCACCTCTCACACTGTACTCCCGTCCCTCACATGGTACTCCCGTCCCTCGCACTGTACTCCCGTCCCTCGCAGTGTACACCCGTCCCTCGCACTAGAATCCCTTCTCTCACACTAAACTCCCGTCCCTCACACTATACACCGGTTCCTCACGTTGTACTCCCGTCCCTCACACTGTATTCCCATCCCTCACACTGTACTCCCGTCCCTCACACTGTACTCCCGTCCCTCACACTGCACCCCCGTCCCTCACACTATACCTCCGTCTCTCACACAATTCTCCCGTCTCTCACACTGTACTCCCGCCTCTCACACTGTACTCCCGTCCCTCGCATGGTGCTCCGGTCCCTCGCACTGTACTCCCGTCCCTCGCGCAGTGCTCCCGTCACTCACGCTGTACTCCCGTCCCTCCCACTGTACTCCCGTCCCTCACACTGTACTCCCGTCCCTCACACTGTACTCCCATCCCTCACACTCTTTCCTGGTTCCTCACACTATACTCCCGTCCCTCACACTAGACTCCCGTACCTCACACTAGACTCCCGTACCTCACACTGTCATCCCGTCCCTCACAATGTACTCCCGTCCCTCACACTTTATCCCGGTTCCTCACACTGTACACCCGTGCCTCACACTGTACTCCCGTCACTCACACTGTACTCCCGTCCCTCACACCGTACTCCCTTCCCTCACACCGTACTTCCGTCCCTCACACCGCACTCCCGTCCCTCACAATATACTCCCGTCCCTCACACTGTACACCCGTCCCTCACACAGTACTCCCGTCCCTCAAACTGTACTCCCGTCCCTCACACTGTACTCACGTCCCTCAAACTGTACTCCCGTCCCTCAAACTGTACTCCCGTCCCTCACACTATATTCCTGTCCTTCACACTATATTCCTCTCCCTCACACTATATTCCCGACCCTCACACTATACTCATGTCCCTCACACTATACTCCCGTCTCTCACACTAAACCCCGGACCCTCACACTATACTACCGATCCTCACACTATACCCGGTCCCTCACACTGTACTCCCGTCCCTCACACTGTACTCCCGTCCCTCACACTGCACTCCCGTCTCTCACACTGTACACCCGTCTCTCACACTGTACACCCGTCCCTCACACTGTACTCCCGTCCCTCACACTGTACTCCCGTCCCTCACACTGTACTCCCGTCTCTCACACTGTACGCCCGTCACTCACACTGTACCCCGGTTCCTCACACTGTACTCCCGTCCCTCAAACTGTACTCCCGTCCCTCACACTATACTCCTGTCCCTCATACTATACGCCAGTCCCTCACACTATATTCCTGTCCCTCACACTATATTCCTGTCCCTCACACTATATTCCTGTCCCTCACACTATACATCCGGCACACATGCTATACTCCCGACCCTCACACTATACTCACGTCCCTCACACTATACTCCCGTCTCTCACACTAAACCCCGGACCCTCACACTATACTACCGTTCCTCACACTATACCCGGTCCCTCACACTGTACTCCCATCCCTCACACTGTACTCCCGTCCCTCACACTGCACTCCCGTCTCTCACAATGTACACCCGTCTCTCACACTGTACACCCGTCCCTCACACTGTACTCCCGTCCCTCACACTGTACTCCCGTCCCTCACACTGTACTCCCGTCTCTCACACTGTACTCCCGTCACTCACACTGTACCCCAGTTCCTCACACTGTACTCCTGTCTCTCACACTTTACTCCCGTCCCTCACACTGTACTCCCGTCCCTCACATTTTACTCCCGTGCCTCATGCTGTACTCCCATCTCTCACACTATACCCCGGTTCCGCACACTGTACTCCCATCCCTCACACTGTATTCCCATCCCTAAAACCGTACTCCCGTCCCTCACACTATACCCCGGTTCGTCACACTATACCCTGGTTCCTCACACTATACTTCCGTCCCTCACATTGTACTCCCGTCTCTCACATTGTACTCCCGTCCCTCATACTGTACATCGGATCCTCAAACTATTCACCCGTCTCTCACACTGTATCCCGGTTACTTACACTGTATTCCCGTCCCTCACTCTGAACTCCCATCCCTCGCGCTGAACTCCCGTACCTTGCGCTGTACTCCCGTACCTCACGCTGTACTCCCGTCCCTCACGCTGTACTCCCGTCCCTCACGCTGTACTCCCGTCACATGCACTAGACTCCCGTCCCTCACACTAGACTCCCGTCCCTCACACTAGGCTCCCGCCTCTCTCACTGTACTCCCGTCCCTCACACTGTACTCCCGTCCCTCACACTGAACTCCCGTCGCTCACACTGTACTCCCGTCTCTCACACTGTACTCCCGTCCCTCACACTGTACTCCCGTCCCTCACACTGTACTCCCGTCCCTCACACTGTAGTCCCGTCTCTCACACTGTACTCCCGTCTCTCACACTGTACCCCGGTTCCTCACAATGTACTCCCGTCCCTCACACTGTACTCCTGTCACTCACACTGTACTCCGGTTCCTCACACTGTACTCCCGTCCCTCACACTATACTCCCGTCCCTCACACTATACTCCCGTCCCTCACACTGTACTCCCGTCCCACACACTGTACTCCCGTCCCTCACACTGTACTCCCATCTCTCACACTGTACTCCCGGCTCTTACAGTATTCACCCGTCCCTCACACTGTACTCCCGTCCCACACACTGTACTCC
Source organism: Carcharodon carcharias (assembly GCF_017639515.1). NCBI lineage: Eukaryota > Metazoa > Chordata > Chondrichthyes > Lamniformes > Lamnidae > Carcharodon > Carcharodon carcharias. Next base: position 69,447,591 of record NC_054485.1, read on the forward strand.
CGTCCCTCACACTGTACTCCCTTCCCTCACACTGTACTCCCGTCCCTCACACTGTACACCCGTCCCTCACAGTGTACTCCTGTCTCTCACACTGTTCACCCGTCCCTCACACTGTACTCCCGTCCCTCACACTATAATCCCGTCCCACACACTATACTCCCGGCTCTTACAGTATTCACCCGTCCCTCACACTGTACTCCCGTCCATCACACTATACTCCCGTCCCTCACACTTCACTCCCGTGCCTCACACTGTACTCCCGTCTCTCACAATGTACTCCCGTCCCTCACACTTTATCCAGGTTCCTCACACTGTACACTGGCCCTCACACTGTACTCCCGTCCCTCACACTGTACTCCCGTCCCTCACACTATACTCCTGGCTCTTACAGTATTCACCCGTCCCTCACACTGTACTCCCGTCCCTCACACTGTACTCCCGTCCCTCACACTTTACTCCCGTGCCTCACACTGTACTCCCGTCTCTCACACTATACCCCGGCTCCTCACACTGTACTCCCATCCCTCACACTGTATTCCCATCCCTCACACCGTACTCCCGTCCCTCACACTATACCCTGGTTCGTCACACTATACCCTGGTTCCTCACACTATACTTCCGTCCCTCACACTGTACTCCCGTCTCTCACACTGTACTCCCGTCCCTCATACTGTACATCGGATCCTCAAACTATTCACCCGTCTCTCACACTGTATCCCGGTTACTTACACCGTATTGCCGTCCCTCATTCTGAACTCCCATCCCTCGCGCTGAACTCCCGTACCTCACGCTGTACTCCCGTACCTCACGCTGTACTCCCTTCCCTCACGCTGTACACCCGTCACTTGCACTAGACTCCCGTCCCTCACACTGTACTCCCGTCCCTCACACTATACACCGGTTCCTCACGTTGTACTCCCGTCCCTCGCGCTGTACACCCACCTCTCACACTGTACTCCCGTCCCTCACATGGTACTCCCGTCCCTCGCACTGTACTCCCGTCCCTCGCACTGCACTCCCGTCCCTCGCACTAGAATCCCGTCTCTCACACTAGACTCCCGTCCCTCACACTATACACCGGTTCCTCATGTTGTACTCCCGTCCCTCACACTGTACTCCCATTCCTCACACTGTACTCCCGTCCCTCACACTGTACTCCGGTCCCTCACACTGTACTCCCGTCCCTCACACTATACCTCCGTCTCTCACAAAATTCACCCGTCTCTCACACTATACTCCCGTCCCTCACACTGTACTCCCGCCTCTCACACTGTACTCCCGTCCCTCGCATGGTGCTCCCGTCCCTCGCACTGTACTCCCGTCCCTCGCGCACTGCTCCCGTCCCTCACACTGTACTCCCGTCCCTCACAATGTACTGCCGTCCCTCACACTGTACTTCCGTCTCT